>NW_025901384.1:0-20668 GCF_022539505.1 Lolium rigidum
AGCAACGTAGTTATCTTAGATGTGTTAGGGTTAGCATTGTTCTTCGAATTACATGCTTTCGTTATGCGACCCTTGCACATCTAGCCGCCCTTACACCTATCTCAGGTGTAGGGCGGCACCCCGCTTGATCATAGTTTAGTAGATCTGATCCGTTACGGTTGCTCCTTGTTCATCAAGGATTAGTTTAACATCCGCAATAGTTAGGCCTTACAAAGGGTTGGAGGATCCAGCGGCGTGTAGGGTGACGTTCGCTAGCCCTAGAAAGGATGTTCCGGGGATCAACCTCGTGTTGGTTTTTAGGCCCTATCTAGGATCGGCTTACGGTCACCGTGCGCGAGCGCGAGGCCCAATCGTGAGTAGGATGATCCGATTATGCGGTGAAAACCCTAAATCGTCGTAGATCTAATTAGCTTTATCTTGATCAAGCAGGACCACCATATATTCGGACACCTCGTTCGAATCATGGGTGGATCGGCTCTTTGAGCCGATTCACAGGATAACCTGAGAGCCGATCGAGGCTCGTATTTAATGTTTACTTGTATGCCATGCAGGAAACTAAGCGAGGCATCATCCACACCTTCGTGACCAGGTATAGGTCAGGTGGCACGCCCTTGCGATAGCATCGGACGTGCGACCAGGGAGGCTTTGCGGGCCGTCGCTCCGAGGGACCGGGGCCAGCCGCAGCCCTAGTTGTTCCCGGCTCTACTCGTGTTGCCCGTCTCCGCCCGCCGGGGGGTTTCGACGTCAACACATTCTCGGCACGCCCGGTGGGACAACCTTCGACATCCACAACATCGCCATCTACATCCGAGATGGCGGAAGGCACTCCGGTCAAGTACGAGGATCTGCCTGATGAACTCAAGAAGAAACATGACGAGATCAAGGCAACCCTCGAAGCCGAACTCATCGGCTCTTTCCACAGAACTCTCTCCCATGGAATCAAGTGGAAGGGTTCCTCACATGAAAGTGCGCTCCAGGTCCGTCCGCCGTTGCCGTGCGCATTGGCAGCACCAGGAGTACCGATTCCACCGGCGTCCACCGTTAACATGGTGGAGTGCACTTACCTCGAGGGGTGCAAACCAATATCCCCACTCGACATCAACGTCCGGAACCTGGACGCCACCATGGTAGGGACGGAGATGCGGGTAGCTGCTCTCACAGCGGCGACAAGGAAGAAGCCGTTCCACGCGACCAACTCCGACACTATGTATGGGCAAACGCGGCAAGACCGATCCGTGAGATTGGCCCCAAAGATCGGTAGAGGAACACCGCCAGACCAGCGTGGGCCTACTAACATAAAGGCCGACTCTAGCTATCGGCCGAAAAATCATCCTCACCATGTTTTCGGTCTGGGCTCAACGTCGGTCTAATGGGCAATGGGATGCGTCGGCTGAGGCATTGGAAGAAACCCACATTGTTCCTAACAACGCCGACGTTCACATCATAGTTTTTTGGCTAGCCGTAGAGCCGATATCAGCAATTCCTAGCAGAATCGGCTCGGGGGGCACCTAATCATATGAGCATGCGCGACACCATCGAGCATGTGTGGAGGAATATTGGAGAGCCGATAGGGAAATCGGCGAGATAAAAAAAAACAATCAAATTGGCGACGCAACCAGAGCCGATGCACCGATGTTGACTCTGACAAGTACAGCAAAGCAAGTTTACATGCATCAGTTTACACAAGGAGGCCCTACCGAAGAAAAGCATTAAGGGCGTTAAGAGCATCGGCACGGATTCGATCCACCTCGGCGATCTCGGCCTCGTCGTCCTCGTCTCTCCCCATCACCAGCTGTTTGCTCAGGGCACGAATTTCAGCCGAGCTCGGTCTTCGGATCAGGCTGTGAGACCTTTTGCTTCCTCCTGGGAGCAAGCCATGAGGGATTCCTCTTCCTGGATAAGTTGTTTGGTCTCCATGGTCCTCTTCTCAAGGTCCTCTAGTTCCTTGCGCAAGGTCGCAAGTCTGACGCTGCGAGCAGAAGTGGCGGTCTTGGCGTCTAGAACGGCTTTCTTCTCATTGAGCCGTTGACATTTGCCTGCAATATCGGCTCTCAGCGGGAGTTGGGCACGGCGAAGAGTAATCCTTTGACGAGCCGACTGCACCCTTGACCTGAAAACTGGCGGAGACACTGCACCGAGAGCTTAACTTGCAGCGTTACTGGAAGACGGGGCTGGAGGTCCTCGAGGATACCCTTGATTGCCTCAGGGTTCTCGACCAGCGTGTCGACCGAGGAGGAGAGCAAGACTTTGAGGCGTTGGAGTGGGCCGTCGACCGCGCTAGCATCTGGCTCTTCGCTTGTTTTGGAAACGGCAGGCTCAATGGAGTCGGGGTCGAACGTCAACAAGCTTGAAGGATCACACCCCTACAGACGAACAAGAGCAGCATGAGCATACGACAAAGGAAAAAAGCGGGCTTGAGAGAGAGTGAGAGCTTACCTCTCCCAAGAAAGGAAGGGAAGCCGATGTTGTGACGATCGGCTTTACGGCAGCCTGGGCTAGGTTAGCTACTTGGTCAGTCGCGCTCGGCGAGGTGGGCGGGCCAAGGACAGCGAGATGGCATCGGCACCTCTTCAACATTCCCGCTAGAAGTCCCATCGATCGCAAGAGAAATGGTAAGGAAATCCAGTTAGTGGCAAGACGATGTGGAACACGAACTGCTGAGTATATTACATTTGAAACTTCCTGGCTCGGCGAGGAGACTTGCGGGTTTGAACGGGCCCTTTTGAAGCATCGACGTTTCATGCGTGACCTCGTTTGGATCGGAACCTGAAGGACAGCCGGCTCGGAAGTCGACCTTTTCTGAGAAGCCGACGTTGGCGAATCCGTCTGGCTCTGAGTAGTGGACATTTTCGTATCATCCGGGAAGAGTCCCTTGGACTGGACTGTGCTCCCTCACCGGAGTTCTCTTCGGTAGAAGCCCGGAAGAAGAGGTACAACCGTGTTACAAAGATTGGGAAGGCAAATGTGTTCGATTAAGACACGGATCAACTTACGTGCAAGCTTTCCCGAGCGAGGAGCTTTGCGCTTCGGGGTCTTCCCGACAGCCACCTTCCTCACCTGCCGTCCTCGCCCGAGTCGAGGCTCGGGGGCAGCTGGCCCCAAAGTTGCTTTACTCTTGGGAGCCGATTTCGGAGGAATCGGGCTGGCTCACGCATTATGACTTTCTTCGGGGGTGGCGAGCTGCGGCGGAAGAGAACCACCGGAGCCGGAGGAAGAAATACGAAGGGGGAGCCATCGGCTTGCTTGGGAACCGGGCCCTCTTGTTGCTGCTAGGAAGATAGGAGTCGGGTCACCGGGCGATTACCATAAGCGGTTACAAGAAATATGTGAGTAATAGTACCGGTCCGCGGGGATGTCATACTCGGCATCGAGTTGTCTCAACAACGGTCCTAAAGCCCTTCGAAGACATGGGTCTTCCACATGGACCACCAAGTCTCGAAACCGTCGGTGGTAAAGGAGAAACGGAGGTTGTGGGGAAGCTGGGATGGCCAAAGCATCAAAGAAGGTGTAACACCTTTGGCCGGTGAGTATGTCGGGCGGTTCAGCTCCGCTGCTGTCGGGTGGTGTAAGAAGAAGTGTGGCGGCACCTGCCCGAGACCAAGCTGTCGGGCTACCACTACCGGTTGATAACACTCATAACCAGGTTTGATGATCCGGTTCGAGGTACTCATGCCGACAGGGAGGAAGCAAGGGCGAATCATGATAGAATACAGATGCTGGGTGCTATCGTCATCGGCAAAATTATCCAATCGAAAGGAGACTGTATTTTCAAAATTCTCTGATTCAGTATAAGGAAAGAACAGGGGGTTGTCCAAACCTTGGAAGAAGATTTTGAACCACCCTGCTGCTTCCTTAGGGATCAGCCTGCTGCCTGGGAGACCATACAAGGCTTGGCCATAGCTGGTGCATCGGATATCCTTGCCGTTGGCATCTGGGAAGGTGCAGGAGGTCAAAGGTGGGAAGTCCGGGATGCGGTTGCGAAAGTATAGCTGCGCCCATAGCCGAATAAACCACCGGGGACCGCCAGTTTTAAACTGTCTTTTGAGAGAACAGTATGACGGACATCAGTTGAAGAGATCGATAGACCTCTCCAAGAAACAGCTTGCCTAGACCAAGATGGGTGCCTTTGGCCAGTTCATAGGCTAGAGAAAGGTAATTTTTCGTAGGGGCAAGTGATGGGCCACAGAATATGAAGTGTTCCAACCAAAAGTTCAGGAAGGCTGTGTGTTCCCTCTCTGTCACAGGGCCTTTGGTCTTCATATAACGATTGAGGTAGGCACCCCAGCTGGTACACTCTTTCTTGGAAGAAAGGGTGAAAGGAACTTTTGGCAGTTTGAATGCAGAAGGACTTGGGGATGCAATATCTAGGCCTGTGATCATGGTCACATCCAGCAGAGTGGGTGTCATAGGGCCATGGCCAAACATGAAGCAGTTTAGTGCGTCGGACCAGAAATAGCCGATGGTTTTCAGAATGTTTTCATTCTTCTCGAGAGGAGACAATGACAATGACAGGGCATCGGCTATCCCTATGGTTTCCCAGGTGGCATAATGGGTTTTTGATACTCTGTTGTACCATGTCACCCAACCTTCAGGGGGATTAGGCCAGGCTCGCAGGCAGTCGGCCCAGGAGGTCAGATCTAAGTTCTGATTCACAAAGGGGATCCTGTTAGCTTCGCATGAAATCAAGAGGGCGGGACTTTCGGAAGAACGAGGGCCAAGGCACATAGAATTTGCGAGAGAAGGATGCGGCAGCAGGATGTCTGAAACCTAAAATTGATATTGGAGGAAAGCATTAATTCAGGTGTTTGCTGCTTACTCTTGACATTTATGCATGTGGCAAGGGGGCTATTGAGGATTACCTTCAGACCGGAGACCATGGAGTCGGCGTTGGATGATTCCGCCATTGGATGCGCTGAGGATTCGGGACGGCGCGGCTGAGATCTGAGATCCGTAGAGCTGTCTGGGCGGCGATTTGGGGATCTGAGTTTCTCGGACGAAGGGCGCGAGTTACCGTTTGGAGGAGCGGTTAGGTTGACCGTGCTCCCGTTTGTCATAGAGGCTGATATGATACCATCGGCTCTTTTGGAGAGCGCCTGACTCTGACTATCGGCAGGGTTAAGTAAAGACGTTCCTTCATTTTTAGATTGGTGATAAAGTCAAGGAGGCAAGACGCCACGACATGACCCGACGAAAGGAAAGCGTAATGATTTTGGAAATGTCATTTCCAAAACCAGGGGGGCATGTGTTATCACCAGAATTTGACCAAGTCAGAGGTGGGCCGCGATCAAGATGGAGTTGAAGAATATACATAGAAGGAATACGTGAATCGGCCTTTTATACCAAGTTGGGCTAGACTGCCCATGTATACGTAACATATTAGATCGCATCTTAGTTTAGAAGTTAGAGTTTTACCCGTGCACGGTTTAGTGCACGCCCACATTAGAAAGTCCGCTGGACTATAAATATGTATCTAGGGTTTATGGAATAAACAACAACCAACGTTCAACACAAACAAATCTCGGCGCATCGCCAACTCCTTCGTCTCGAGGGTTTCTCCGGTAAGCACCATGCTGCCTAGATCGCATCTTGCGATCTAGGCAGCACGAGCCTGCCCACGTTGTTCATGCGTTGCTCGTGCTCGAAGACTTTTTGATGGCGAGCAACGTAGTTATCTTAGATGTGTTAGGGTTAGCATTGTTCTTCGAATTACATGCTTTCGTTATGCAACCCTTGCACATCTAGCCGCCCTTACACCTATCTCAGGTGTAGGGGCGGCACCCGCTTGATCATAGTTTAGTAGATCTGATCCGTTACGGTTGCTCCTTGTTCATCAAGGATTAGTTTAACATCCGCAATAGTTAGGCCTTAGAAAGGGTTGGAGGATCCGGCGGCGTGTAGGGTGACGTTCGCTAGCCCTAGAAAGGATGTTCCGGGGATCAACCTCGTGTTGGTTTTTAGGCCCTGTCTAGGATCGGCTTACGGTCACCGTGCGCGAGCGCGAGGCCCAATCGTGAGTAGGATGTTCCGATTATGCGGTGAAAACCCTAAATCGTCGTAGATCTCATTAGCTTTATCTTGATCAAGCGGGACCACCATATATTCGGACACCTCGTTCGAATCATGGGTGGATCGGCTCTTTGAGTCGATTCACGGGATAACTCGAGAGCCGATCGAGGCTCGTATTTAATGTTTACGTGTATGCCATGCAGGAAACTAAGCGAGGCATTATCCACACCTTCCCGACCGGGTATAGGTCGGGTGGCACGCCCTTGCGATAGCATCGGACGTGCGACCGAGGAGGCTTTGCGGGCCGTCGCTGCGAGGGACCGGGGCCGGCCGCAGCCCTAGTTGTTCCCGGCTCTACTTGTGTTGCCCGTCTGCGCCCGCCGGGGGTTTCGACGTCAACGGATCCCTAGGCCTTGTTTCCAAATACTGCAATCATCGCTTGTTTACTTGTTTTACTACATCTTTACTTCCTGCAATATTACTACCATCAAGCTGCACGCCGACAAGCACTTTTCAAGGCGCCGTTACTCACTGCTCATATTCATTCATACCACTTGTATTTCACTATCTCTTCGCCGAACTAGTGCACCTATTAGGTGTGTTGGGGACACAAGAGACTTCTTGCTTTGTGGTTGCAGGGTTGCTTGAGAGGGATATCTTTGACCTCTTCCTCCCTGAGTTCGATAAACCTTGGGTGATCCACTTAAGGGAAACTTGCTGCTGTTCTACAAACCTCTGCTCTTGGAGGCCCAGCACTGTCTACAAGAATAGAAGCACCCGTAGACATCAGTATGTATGACGCCTATGTGGCAGAGAAGAAAGCCCGACGCCGTCAGAAGAGCATCATGACAAAGCTTGGTGTGGAAGTGTCTCTTCCGGGATCTGAAGAGAATATCCTTCCGAAGCCTCAGTGGATTTCTGCTCATAGCCAGTGGTCTGATGGCGAGGATGGTCCCTCCTATGATGTCGACTCCGATGTTGCCGGGGACTTCCTTGATGCCTAGGGGCGATAGAATCGCTCTTCAACCTTTTTGGCATCTTGATGTCAAAGGGGGAGAAGAGATCTATTAGGTTCGGGATTTGCATGGGAAGTCACAAGCTTGCGTTTTCTTTGACTCTTTTTGCTTGTGACTTATGGTTATCTATGCTTTATGAACCCTATATTTGTGTGTGAGACATAGGGGCTATCTATTTATGTATGAGACATTATCTATCTACCTATCTATGGTAAAGACTAAGTGAACTACATGTGGTATGATCTCTAAACTCAACACTTGTCTTTACTCACATATGCTTGTCTCTTCTCAAATGCAAGTGATGAATTTATTTGCTTACTATGTATCTTTGCATTTGTTGGTGAATCTTATTTGCTTGAGTATATTGTTCCTAGATTATGTGCTTCTTATTCAAATATTAATTCTACTGGGAGCACATGTCTAGGGGGAGCTTATTACATCATCTTATAATTTTATTGCTCATATACTCATCTCATATGCAAATCTTATGTTGTCATCAAGAAACCAAAAAGGGGGAGATTGAAAGGACATATATCTTTTATTTGTGGTTTTGGTGTTGATGACAATAATTTTATATGATCATTTTGTTATATAAGATTTGTATGGTGTAGCGTTGATCGGTATGCCCAAAAGTTGAAGAGATTTTGAAGATATGCTATGCTATCCTTGAGAGATTCTTTTTAGAAGAAAGAATAGAAGAGCAAAGAAGAAAAGAGAAGAAATGAAGAAAGAAAAGAAAAGAAGAATAAAGGAGAGGAGGGGTGGTCGCCGGCGGTGGTGCGGGCGGTACCACCGGCCTGCAGCTGACGGCCGGAGCCTCCGGGCTAGGTACCGCCCGTGGTACCGGAAGGAGCCGAGTGGCTCGGTACAAATGCCAGGGGGGTTGGAGCCCCGGCGGTACCTTGGCCGGTACCCCGGCCGGAGGCTCCGACCTCCCCTCCCGGCCCGCGCGCTCCTGGTCCTCGTCGGCCACGTGGCCCACTCCAGTTGGCCGCGCCTTTCGCCTAGGGGCGGTAGTACCGTCCCAACCTGGCAGGTACTACCGGTCAGCTCTCTCCAACGGCAGGATCTCCACAGACTACTTATAGTCTTCTTCTCCAATTGGCTCAGCTGCTCACTCCTTCCCCAAAAAGCAAAACACCATTGTTGAGCCACCAAGAACACCAAATCCATCGGATCTCCTCCCTCAACCACCCAAATCCCTTGTGCTTTGGAGAATAAAAGGAGAAGACCCCGATCTACATCTTCACCGAAGCAATTTGCATTTCCCCCTCATTTGTTTGAGGGATCTCATGCTAGTGTTCCTATTTGGTTCCCTAGTTGATTTGTGTTGATGTGTTGTTGTTGATTGTTGTATTGTTACAGATTTGGGAGCCTCCAATTCAGTTGTGGATGTGTGCCCCAAGAACCTTGTAAAGGCCCGGTTTCCGCCTCGAGAAAATCCCTTAGTGGAAGTGGGCTAGGCCTTTGTGGCGTTGCTCACAGGGAGATCCGAGTGAAGCCTTCGTGGCTCGTTGGTTTGGCTTTCGTAGCAACCACACTCCTCCAAACGTAGACGTACCTTCTTGCAAAGGAAGGGAACTAAGGGAATCATCTCTGTGTCATCGCGTGCTCCACTCTCGGTTACCTCTATCCTATTCTATCTCTTATATTGTGTAGCTATATCTTGCTTAGTTGCTTATCTTGTCATATAGGTAAATTCACTTAGTTGCATATCTAGAGAATTTACCTTTGTGTCAAGCCTAAATTGAAAAAGAACTAAAGATTGGTTAGCACCTATTCACCCCCCCCCCCCTCTAGGTGCGGCATACGATCCTTTCAAACTACATTTGAATAGGACACTATCTATTGCGTCTGATCAAATATCATGTATTTCATGTTTATTTGTTTGCTTCTCCCACCTATTAAAGTTGCGTCCATGGCCTATCGGGGCCCCTCTGTAGGATAGCTTGGTTCACTTTTGCGGCGCGAGTCTTTGGACACTATGGAATATTAGGAACAAACTTGCTATTGAAAGGAAACTGATTAACTCTCCGGCTGATGCTATGTTTCAAATGGTGCTATATATGCAGCGTTGGAGGGCTCTGGTCAGAACGAAGGACCGAGGGCTTCTTGACGTGACGATGGATGAGATCCGGAAGCTGCAGCAACGGGTGCGGAATGAAGAAACAGGGTGATGCTTGCTTGGCGTTTCATGTGTTGTACCCCGATAACTTGATACTATTCCGCCCCGTGGGCTGACCGTATGCGTATGGTTGTATGTTTGTGTGGTGGGTCTAGGACCCGTGGTGTTGTAAGAACTTACTTGTCGGTGTTGCCGCTTTATTTATAAAGCCGGGCCTTTGGCCTTCTGTTTAAAACCTAGCATAAATTTTCTTCTAATGATACTCAGAAGCATTTTAATCTGAACTATCACCTCCTTCTTAGGAGGATGCAATGGGCCATCAAGACTTTGGTGGGTGACAACACCGACAATTCAGGCACCAACACTCGCGTGTTTAGGTCTATTCTATCTTCTTGGAAGGAGTTATCTGGCAAGCTGAACCAACTACTGAAAAGTTCTTATGAAGATCAATTTTAATGCACGCTGGCCGTTCATGTTTAATGCTATTATTGAGAGTCTGGATTTGAGAGAGATAGCTCTTTGTGGCAGACAATTTACTTGGCCCAATCGTCGTGAAAAGCCGACATATGAGAAGTTGGATAGGATACTGGCTAGCGTGTCGTGGGAACAAAAATTTCCGCTGGTCTCGGTCAGGGCACTTACTAGATCGGGATCGGATCACACTCCGCTCCTTCTCGATTCGGGAGCTCATGCCTTTAATGGAAATGAGTTTCACTTTTCCTTCGAATTGGCTTGGTTAAAAAATGAGGGTTTTGTTGAGATGGTTACCAAAGAGTGGGCTTTTGTCTCCTCGGGACCTAATCCCATTGTGGTTTGGCGAAAGAAGATCCGGCACCTTAGACAGGTTTTAAGGGGTTGGGCAAAAAATTTAAGTGGCGCCTCAAAAATAGAAAAGGAACACCTTCTTAGTATTATTGAGACTCTCGACCTTAAGGCTGAAACTACGCCTTTAGATGAGGATGAGCGAAAAGCTATGCGTACTGCCCAGAATGCTGTCGCAAAATTACGGCGAGATGAGGAGTCCAAATGGGCTCAACGGGATAAGGTCAAGCATATTCAGGAGGGGGGTGACAACACAAAATATTTCCACCTTATTACAAATGGAAAACATAGGCGAAAAAAGATTTTCCAACTAGAACAGGAAGAAGGGACTATAATAGGCCAAGATAATTTAAAACACTACATCTCGGAGTACTATAAATCTGTATTCGGGCCTCCTGATATGAATACTTGTGTTATGGATGAGTCTTTCACACAAGACATTCCTCAGAATTTTACAGAAGATGAAGTTTTTGAGGCCATCTCTCAAATGGAAAAAAACAAGGCTCCGGTCTCGATGGATTTCCAGTTGAGTTCTATCAGCGATTCTGGAATGTCATAAAAAATGATTTAATGGCTATGTTTGTTAGTTTTCAAAAAGGTGAGTTGCCTTTATTTCATCTAAATTTTGGGACTATTATTTTATTTCCTAAAAAGGAAAATGCTACCCAAATTCAACAATACCGTCCAATTTATCTCCTTAATTTTAGCTTCAAAGTGTTCACGAAAGTTGGGACAAATCGTGCAACTGGCATTGCGGAGAGAGTTGTTCAGCCAACACAAACCGCGTTCATGCCGAGGAAGACATATTTTAGAGGGTGTAGTGATTCTCCATGAGACCATTCATGAACTTCATAGGAAGAAATTGGATGGTGTTCTTTTTAAGATAGATTTCGAAAAGGCTTACGATAAAGTGAATTGGAATTTTTTGCAACAAACAATGCGCATGAAAGGCTTTGATCCGACTTGGTGTAATTGGGTCCAGAGATATATTGAGAAGGGGAGTGTCGGTATTAAGGTAAATGACGACATAGGCCATTATTTCCAAACCAAAAAAGGGCTTCACCAGGGCGATCCGCTTTCTCCTATTCTTTTTAACATTGTTGCGGATATGTTGGCCATAATGATTGAAAGAGCAAAAATGATGGTCAAGTTGGTGGCTTTATTCCACATTTAGTTGATGGAGGGATATCTATATTGCAGTATGCTGATGACACCATTATTTTCATGGAGCACAATTTAGATAAAGCACTTAACATGAAGTTGGTCCTGTGCATTTTTGAACAACTGTCCGGGCTCAAAATAAATATTCATAAGAGTGATTTTTTTTTGTTTCGGGAAGGCTAAAGAGATGGAGGATGATTATAAAATTCTCTTTGGTTGTGATTCAGGAGCATTGCCGTTTAGGTACCTTGGGATTCCAATCCATTTTCGAAAGCTGAAAAATGGAGAGTGGAAACCAATTGAAGATAGGTTTGAGAAAAAGCTTAGTAGCTGGATTGGCAAGATGCTATCCTATGGTGACCGTTTAATTCTCATAAATTCCATACTCACGAGTTTGCCAATGTTTATGTTATCATTCTTAGAAATTCCAGTGGGGGTTAAAAAAAGATTAGACTTTTTCAGATCCCGTTTTTTCTGGCAAAGTGATGGTCATAAAAAGAAGTATAGACTCACGAAATGGGACATCATTTGCAGACCGAAGGATCAAGGTGGTCTAGGAATTGAGGTGTTGGAATTAAAGAATAAGAGTTTACTTAGCAAATGGTTGTTTAAACTTATGAATGAACAAGGGATGTGGCAAGAACTCCTACAAAATAAGTATTTAAAATCAAAAACATTATCCCAGGTTTCAGCAAAACCGATGGACTCTCCATTTTGAAAAGGGTTGATGAATGTCAAAGATGATTTTTTTATGGGAGGATCGATGGAGATAGGAAATGGACAGAATACTCGTTTTTGGGAAGATTCTTGGCTGGGAGATAGGCCACTTTGTGATCAATACCCATCATTATATCGTATAGTTAATCATACTAACTTGACAGTGGCTCATGTTATGACCTCAACTCTGTTAAATATTGGGTTTAGGAGGTCTTTATCGGGGAATCAATGGGATAGATGGGCTCATCTAGTTATGAGACTTATGAGTATCCAGTTGTGTGATAGAGATGATAAATTTCTATGGAAACTCACTTCATCTAGTGCTTTTAGTGTCAAGTCTATGTACCTTGATTTACTTGATGGTCATACTGTTTTCTTAAAGAAATATATTTGAAAGATTAAGGTTCCACTTAAAATTAGAATTTTTATGTGGTTCCTTCACAAGAAGGTAATTCTTACTAAGGATAATCTGAAAAAAAGAAATTGGCAGGGTTCCTCTAAATGTTGTTTTTGTGATCAAGATGAGACAATACAACATCTTTTCTTTTCATGTCCTTTTGTTAAAATGGTATGGCGTATTGTTTACATGACTTTTAATATTCCTCCACCAACCAATGTCACGAATACGTTTGGTAATTGGCTAAATGGAGTTCCAAAGAAAGATAAGGAACATATTAGAGTTGGGGTGTGCGCCTTATTGTGGGCTATATGGACGGTCCGCAATGATTTTATCTTTAACAGAAAGAATTTCCCATCTTTTATGCAGGTTATTTCCTTGGCTACCCACTGGATCCATACGTGGTCCTATCTACATCCAGAGGATGTGCGCAACGACATGGATATTGAGTGCAACCGTTTGGCAATGGTAGCAAGGATATATACAACCAGTGCGGCTGGCGTTCTGAGAGGCGACTCACATGAAGATCTTGTGGCGCGTTGTGCTTTCGTTCTTTTTCTTTTGGCTAGTTTTTATGGAAACTTTGAGTGACCCGTGATGTGTAAAACTTTTGTGCATGTCCGTACTTAATAATGCAATAAAAAGCTGTATGCATCGATTGATGCAGAGGCTGTGGCTTTTTCCCCATTTCGAAAAAAAATGAAGATCATATTCTTCCTAATGATAGGATTTATTGTGCTATGACATTTTCTACCGTCATTTGACCAGTATGTGAATGGGACTTACTGTCAGCCATCCTTGCCATTGCCATCATTGGGGTTATGCGGCGCTCTCATGTACTCCCTCCATCTTGAAATATAAGACGTTTTAGCCATTTCAAAAGTTTATTCACTTTTGTTTGTATCTAGTCTACTTTTAGTGTGTAGGTTCACTCCTTTTAGTTTGTATCTAGTCTATTTTAACAACATCTAAAACATCTTATATTATTGCACGGAGGGAGTACAACACACTGTTTGCATTTCTTCGTAGAATGAAGAACATGATTTCTATACTCAACTACTGGAAAGTTACCCTCAGACTCGGACTGTTCTTTGGTTCATTCAAATATGAAGTGGGTGAACTTCTTGAATCATGTATTAGGTTCAAGGTTGCAATTATATGTTCAGCGGAAAAAACGTCCAGATTCTAATATTCTCCTTCATCTGCCAGTGCCATTCCTTTGGACAGAAGTACCAGACAGTGCTTAGCTGCATATTGCCACTTCTTTACCACACCATGACTATACATCACTATAAAGAAAGAAGATTAGTCTTTAGGTATTAGAACTCGGTCAGTTAAGTGCGAAATGTAGAAGTTTTCAGTGTTGCTTTTGTAGACAACTCTGATGGCTAGATATTGTTGAAACATTTTGTTTATTTGATCAGATGTTACAGATTATTATTGTAAATACCACTGGCTGTTTAACCGAGTAGAAGTTATTTAAATTTGGATGCATTATGCCTCTGAACTCTTTCCTCAATAAAGGTATAGCGTGTAATACACTGTTTTGTACTAAGACTATGCTTTTGACTCTAATGAAAAACCATCTTTACCTCTCTCTTTCTCGGCATAACCACAACAGTGAGGTTGTGGTCATATGTTCACTAGGAGTGCTGCTATATATATAAAAAATAATTGCAGAAATCTTATATGTAGATCTATCTTTTTTTACCTTGAAGAACACATTACAATCCTTTTCGAGTTGGAATAATTAGCATAGTTTATATTGGAAGGGCAACATTCAGGTGTTGTAAATGTCTTCTAAAATAATATGATGTCATGTGACTTTATTGTAGTAGTTGACAAGATCACTTTGATTTTCACTATGTTAGTTGATACTTCGCCACACCTTCTTCGCATGTGGCTTGTTTCTTCTCATGTTACGATAATATTATGTATAATTTTCCGAATTGGTCTACTCCGCTTAAGAAGACTATGCCCTGTAATATTCTCATGTTTGGGTATAATTTACTTAGCTGTGGTACATATCTAGCCAAATTAGAACTTGTGATATTCCTGTATTTATTTAGTTAAACAGCTATCAAGTCCAACCCCACCCATGCCAACAGAGAGAACATTTGCTCTGTGTCTTGGATCAAGTTTTATAATCATGGTAGAAGAACTTGCCACACATTCTTCTTCGAACATTAGCTCAGGATACAGGTTCAGACAATAACGAAGTAATTCCATGGTTTATTTAACTTTTTGGGCACCAAAAATCATCTACTACACGCACTACTTGCACTCTACCATATCTGCTAAAAAAATTTGCAGTTCATTTGCAGAGACACTAGCTCAACTTCAATTTTCAGTGCCTAGATACTGTAAAACTGATGCTCTTATGCAATATATGAACACTAAGGACAACATTGTCAGCAAAAGCACTAATCCATGTATTCCAACATGTAAGGGCCACGGGCGCGGCAGCACGCCACGCCAATGCTTCCTATTAAACGCTACGTACCAATCCTTCAAAAAACAGCACAATTATACGCTCTTCAAACAAATACAAGGCGCACTTGAAAGGTACATAACGAGCAGATCACATAACAAGGTAGTTAAGCATCGGATGCTACGGACAACTAAATAAGCCGCAAAAATAAAAAAATAAAAACAACGCCTTTTATGTTTAAGATAATGATAGTATTGTACTACTGGAGAACAGCGATGCTGCAATACTACTAGCTACTTGCAGTACAAAATTACAAGTCATCGCACATGGTACTGTTAACAAGTAGCAGCCTCGACATTGGCACTGTCTACGCGGACCTCTCCTTGCTCCCGCTCAGCCTCCACATTGGCATCGTGGTCGTCCCAGACTTCTTTCTCCTGCTCACCCTCTTCTTCATCCTCAGAGTCATCCAAGGAATAATCCTTGATGCTCCAACGCTTAAGGGGGCCATTGTAAAGTTTCTCCTCAAGGAGTTTCTGGTAGCTTTCCCGGCACTCGGCCATCATCAGCTCAAACTCAGCGTCAGACATGAGCTTACCACCATCGGAATCGTCCTCCTCTTCATCCTTGGTGCCGTTCAAGCAATCTTTTCTGAACTGTGAAGATTTGATCTCGCCGGCTTCCGCAGAAGCATCAGAAGCCTTGCTTGCCTCCGGTAAGAGCATCTCCACTCGTCCCCCGACGAGGCCCCCGAGCGACGTTTTTCCCATCCGGACGGCGAAATTCGGCCCAGTCGCGCCCCCGGTTCCTCGTTTTCGTCCGGATTTGGCCCTTCATCTATCCGGCGAGCCCAAGCCATCCCCGGACCCCCGGGGCGCGCTCGGGGATTCCGGACGAGTGAAAAGCGGGGAAGGGCCCGATCTGTCGGTGACTCGACGCACGAACCCCACCGCCACGTCGCTCAAAATCTCCCCCACCCCTCGTATCTCTCTCGCCGCCGGCACCACCCCGCCGGCTTGTTGCCCAGATTCCGCCGCCCTCCTTCCCCATCTCGCCTATATTCCGCCGTCTTTGGACGACGGCCTATCTTGGCTGCTCTTCCGCCGGCCTGTTTTTCGACTTTGGCCTGCTCCTCGTCGCTCGCGGCTCGGGTTGCCTCGACCACGCCCGTCAGGTGTTCGTCCATTTGCCTCGCCGGCCATGGACTCGGACGAAGAGGAGGAGCAGATGTTCGTCGAGCTTATGCAAGAAGAGATGGCAGCAGCCGCCCAAGACGACGAGCACATGATGATCCTCGGTTGCTTGGCAAGCATGTACGCCGGACTGGCAACTGGTCGACGTGGTGGGTCGGCACCAGGTCGCCGGAAGTGCAAGCCGAGACAGCGAATGGAGGGCTACTGCATGTTGTACGCCGACTACTTCGCCGACAATCCATTGCACGATGAGAGTGTTTTCCGCCGTCGTTTCGGGATGAGCGAAAGCTATTTCGCAAATTGTGTATGCCATCCGAGACTTTGATCCCTACTTCGGATGCAAGGCGGATTGCACTGGTTTGGTTGGATTTTCGTCACCGCAGAAGTGCACAGGTGGCTATGAGGATGTCTGGCGTATGGAGCTCCCGGTGATACCGCGGATGACTATCTTCGGATGGCGGAGTCCACCGCCCTTGATTGTTTCTACCGGTTCTGCGAGGCCGTCATAGCAGTGTTCGGGGACTATTACTTGAGATCACCCACTGTCGAAGACACTCAGAGGATCCTTGCAACAAATGAAGCTATGGGTTTTCCAGGGATGCTTGGAAGCATTGACTGCATGCATTGGCAATGGAAAAACTGTCCGTTTGCGTGGCAGGGAATGTACAAGGGTCACAAAAAAGGCTGCACTGTGATACTTGAAGCAGTGGCTACCCATGATCTCTGGATTTGGCACTCTTTTTTTGGTATGCCTGGATCCAACAATGACATCAACGTCCTAAACTGCTCCCCGGTCTTTTCCAAGCTTGTTGAGGGTCATGCTCCCCCGGTGAACTATGTGATCAATGGTCGGCACTACAACAAAGGATACTACCTTGCAGACGGTATCTATCCAAAGTGGGCAACATTTGTGAAGACTATCTCCAACCCTAGCACCCCTAAACTTTGCGAGTTTGTCAAGAAACAAGAAGCTTGCCGAAAAGACGTCGAGCGTGCATTTGGTGTCCTCCAGCGAGAGATTTGTCGTCGTCCGGTTCCCCGCTATGACTTGGTCCAAAGATCGGATGTGGGAGGTGATGAACTGCTGTGTGTGCCTACACAATATGATTATTGAAAATGAGCGAAAGCATCCGGTTCCTCCGGCTGAGCAAGAAGCACCATATGAGAGAGGGTCCTCTTGCACAGCCTAATCACCAGGTGCCTCCATCATGGACCGCCTTCTTTACTATGCGCCAGGAGATTCAAGACTCTACAATGCATCAGCTGCTGCAAGATGATCTGGTGGAGCACATATGGAGGCTCCGAGGCAACGCCAACGCCGACGCTAACTAGTCTATCTTAATTTGTTTGAAAAATTGTGAAATTGTGTGCTTCATTTGTTTCAGCACTTGTTAAACATTGTACTGATTATCGCCGAATTTGTTTCAGCAATTTTCGTACTCTTGGTCGCCGAAGTTGTTAAATTTTATGTTAAATTTGTTTGAAATATATCAAATGGTCGAGGTTGGGGGTTTCCTGCCGGGGGGGACGGCTGGAACTTCGGCGCTCCCCACGCCAAATCTTCTTCCAATCCAGACGAAAATTTCGCTAGATTTGGACGTGGGGAGAGCCAACGAGTGGGGATGCTCTAATACTACGGCTTCTCCTCGTGCTCATCCATTGTCTTGCCAGCCTCCATCTTCGCGAGTCAGAGAAGTCTGTGCCCGTCGTGCGCTTGGCAGCGGAACCAGCGGCGGCTCGATGTATATGAAGGGCAGAACGGACGCGAGCCCTACCTTTCCCGGCCTCCCGTGCGGACTTGCCACCGAGTCCAACTCGTTTACGTATCCAGCTCTTTCGCGATGGCCCAGTAGGCCCTTGTCTTTTTTCGTTACAGTACAGTAATCGATTTGTTATGGCCCGGCTGCTGCTTGCACGCACACGGGCTGGGTTTTTCAACTCCTTGCCGACCACTCTTTTGTGCTTTCCTCTTCTTTTCGATGATGGAAACAATGGTAATTGCAGCTAATCTCATTGTTGGTGTTGAGTTTGTGGTCTCCTAGCTCAACGTTTAAGAATGAATCATATTTCTTCACTCATTATTCATGTGGTTCACATTTGATTATTCTAGTTTTATTCTCCCACACCTTATACTGGACTTTCTATGCCTCCTAGGGAATTTATCGCACGAACTGACCTGCGACCGGTCTGACTACTATGGTAGTGAGTGGCTTATCCTTTCTTTTTCCAGAAACGTGTGTTCTACATACCAAAGGAGATTATTTATGATAAGAATATTTTCTGCCGAGAGTTCCCTTGTTAGAAAACAATGATGGACGTGTTTAAGTTCCCATATTTGCCGGGAGGTGTTTTGCTTTCAGCTTCCGATTTTACACTAGTCGCTAGATGGAGAGTAGGCTTAGGGCCGAGGAGCTGACACCTCTTGTTGGCATTTGGCAGAAATCTAAGCCGCTTCATGGTGTTGTAAACTTGCCGCTTGCACTTCTTTTATTAAATGAGATACACCTTCTAGGGCGTATTCTAGAAAAAAAATCCCATATGTTTTTGCATGGACAATTGCCAACCCTATTGAACATGTCGGGGCTAAGGCTGTCCTCCTCCCCACACACAATACCAACGTGTTAATGTCACTCGATGAGTTGCGAAAAGAAACGTTGGTAGAATCCTCATTTCTGAGACAATACATGGTGCTCCTAATACTCCTAACCTAAAGAACAAGCTATGGAGTTGCGCAGAATCCAAAAAAAAAAGAACTCTAGAGATACCTCTACAAAATCTATATATTGACATTGTTTCTAAATTTCACGCCAAAACTTGTTCTGCATAGTAAGTCACGAAAAAAAGCTTTCTACTATTAGTTGTTCATTTCATCATTTGAAAACTTATCTTTATTATTTATCAATTATGCCAAAATAAACTTCTCGGGGTCCTTCTAGGTGAAGATGATGGTAATTAAAGATGTACTAATGGAGAACAGAGATGCTCCATAGTAAACTATAAATTATCGGGCATGGGATTAGTTCGCCCGTACCAAATAATACATAGATCAATTGAATAGATAGATAACACAGTATAGCAGTGTCCACCGATCGGACCCTGGGGTAGCTAGTATAATTCACGCCAAAACTTGTTTTATATACTAAGTCACGAGAAAAGCTTTCTACTATTAGTTGTTCGATTTCATTCTTGGCGTGCCTATGTCCCCAACTGATAAGCATTCTAAAGACTAGTGTGCATCCTTTTGTCTTTGTTGTTCAGTTAATTTAACCTTTCTGAACGGAAAACTCCAAAGCCAGAGAGCTAGCAAAATGCTGCAGAAGATCAGAGACAAGTTCTAACTTTGGGAGAGAGCAAATGGAGGTAGGAGCTTAGATGTCGCGAGAGAGTAGGCTTAGGCGGAGTTAGGGCGTGTGTGGGTTCTCGGGCATGATGTTCACATCTGGTCACCGAGTCTTATAAATGTTGTTGCTCTCTTCTATAAAGATAAGGCACGCTTTGCGCGTGCTCTCGAAAAAAGAGAGGCTACCAAAACGGCCCTCAAAATTACAAAAGGAGTTGAAGCTTCCTTTTCTTCTGACAGGGTTGAAGATACCTGGTTACTAATAAAGAACAATCTGCTCCAAGTCTCACTGCAGGCTCTCAGCAAATGGTATCCACTGATGATTAGAGTGGACATATTTTTCGATAAAGGGAATATATTAATATCAAAAGATACTAATTACACCCAGCCTCTGCAACAACGCTCCACCCTAATGGCAGTACGGATGCACACAGCCAAAAAAAAGTAAAGAAAACTAAGAAATAAAAGCCCCGCTACAGTCTTCTAGATCTAGGAACAGCAATACAACCACCATCGTGACAACACCTGAAGTACAGACTCTCCAAAAGCGATGCCTCCAAAAAGGAAACAGTGCACCGATTAGAGTGGACTTATGGCGAGGGTCCACAACGATCAGTGCGTCCTACTTTTTTAAAGGCATTAGTGTAATACCTCTTGATAATGAACGAGAAGCAAAAAATCTAATACAATGTAGAACTCGTAATACACATCTTAACATGTTTGTGGGCTAATCTGTTCGTTAACAGTTTTTTTTTAAATGGACCTCTGTTCGTTAACAGTGGTCCAGCTTTTAGTTCTTGCGGTAGTAGATGATGCTCTGCATGGCCCAGGCTTGTTAGAAATTAGAATGGCATTGTGACTCAAATAGCTGTAAAAAAAGATACACTTAACTTTGACTTGGGACCTGCCTCGACATGTTGAACATCTTAATGAGCATTCTAAATATGGATTCTGAACAGCCCAAGACAGGGTTAACAAGCAATCCAAGGGTCCAAATTGTTGGGTACATAGATTTCTACTTGTTTTCTGATTTTTGTCTACTGATTTCCCATCCACCATAAGACTTGTTTCGGTAGTCTAATAAATGTTTTCTAGTAAAAGCTATCTTTTCTCAAGGATAAATCGTAGGAGTCAAATTTTGAAAGTAGGGGTCAGAATTTGAAAGTTTGAATAATGCGTGTGGTCTAATAATTATTAGAACCCGATTCGGATGCGGACTGCGTGTGCGACAAAATGTCTTTCACCTTCTTTACCCCCTTGGACTAGGCATCACCCCTTATTCTCCCTCTCCGGTGCCCCCACTCTTCTTCCTCCTCTATACGGGATGCCGCATCGTACATCCTCTTGTATCGTTCCTCCAAAGCCACCATCCTCCTTCCTCCTCATGTCGATGCCCATCTTTCCTTCGAGAAGTTAACGTTCGTCTCTCATGTTTAGGTGACAGTTTTTTCCCACCACAA
>NW_025901385.1:0-24605 GCF_022539505.1 Lolium rigidum
CTCTTGGGGATCCACCTATATAATGAGGGGCCAAGGAAGGGGGCCGGCCACCCCAAGACCACAACTTGGCCGCCCCCCTTGAGTGGCCGGCCACCCCCTCCCAAACCCTAGCCGCCCCCTCTCCTCCATAGCTCCCGCGTGCTTTAGCGAAGCTCCGCCGGAGTTCTCCACCGCCACCGACACCACACCGTCGTGCTGTCGGATTCAAGAGGAGCTACTACTTCCGCTGCCCGCTGGAACGGGAGGTAGACGTCGTCTTCATCAACAACCGAACGTGTGACCGAGTACGGAGGTGCTGCCCGTTCGTGGCGCCGGAACCGATCGTGATCAAGATCTTCTACGCGCTTTTGCAAGCGGCAAGTGAACGTCTACCGCAGCAACAAGAGCCTCATCTTGTAGGCTTTGGAATCTCTTCAAGGGTGAGACTCGATACCCCCTCGTTGCTACCGTCTTCTAGATTGCATCTTGGCTTGGATTGCGTGTTCGCGGTAGGAAAATTTTTGTTTTCTATGCAACGTTATCCTACAGCCGCCTGCAGCGGCAGTTCAGTCAAGGGGAAGAGAAAGAACATAGACCACCACTGGATGGTCGGAGCCGAGATGCTTGAAGATGATTATTTCAAGGACGGCGTCACACATGGCCCCAAAACTTTCGACGCTGCTTTCGGATGAAGAAAGGAGCATTCCGAAAGATTATGCAAGGTGTGTGGCATTATGATACCTATATCCTATGCAATAAAGATTGCACCTAATTATATGGTTTCACATCTGAGTAGAAGTGCATGGCTGCTTTTGAGGTATCTTGTATATGGAGCTCCAGCAGATGCGCAAGATGATTACATACGCATGACTGAGTCCAAGGCCTTTGAGACCATGCACAAGTTTTGCTGGGCGGTGGTGGCAGTGTTTGTGCCGCACTATCTTAGGGCACCCAATGAAGAGGACAAAACTCGATTATTGGCTCAAAATGCAGCGAGGGAATTTTCAGGTATACTTGGTATCATCGACTACATGCATTGGGTTGAAATAAATGCTCGTTTTGTTAGCAGAGGATGTACAAGGTTCACACTAGAGAGTGTAGTGACGTGCTTGAAGCTGCGGGTGACTATGATGATTTGACATGCTTTTTTTTTGCTTGATGCTCTGGGTGACTATGATCTATGGATTTGGCATGCTTTTTTTTGCATAGCTAGATCGCACAATGACATCAGTGTGATCCAGTGCTCACTAGCGTTTGGTAGACTTGCTAAGGTTAGTCTCCTGCGGTCAACTATGAGATCAATGGTCACACGTACAACAAAGGATGTTACTTGACCGATGGCATATTATCGTGACAATCTCCACCCACTTACTGAGAAGCCTGTAGGAAGTATGTGGAGAGGGCATTTGATATGTTGCAAGCTCGTTTTGCTATTGTCAGGTATTCTGCTCTAACTGTCTAATTGTCATATGTGGAAGATGATGAATGCATGCGTGATCATGCACAAAATGATCATCGAGAGCGAGCGCACTCATTCGGAGGATAGGACATGACCTTCGAGAGTCAAGGGTCTTTTGCTGAAGTTGATCACAAGGTGGCGGCCGAGTTTGGAGCTTTCATCGACATGGATCATGAAATTGTGACGAGAAAGTTCATGTTCAACTTCGCGATGATCTGGTGGAGCATTTTGAACCAAGTTGGCACCTTGCCCTTAAGTAATTAAACCAGGAAAAATAATTCTGTCCTAAATCTCTTTGTACAAATTTCCTACTTTTTGGAAAAAAATCAGATCAATGATCTAAATTTAAGTTCTGGGGCCTTAGCCTTGAGAATTTTATCATTAGATGAAAATAGAAAGCATGCTCATGCACCGGTAAAGTGCATATGCAGGAGAAATTTCCAACTGCAGCGGACCACCACCTCCCTGATTTTATAACACGAAAGTAAATTGCGCATCAAAGGCCAACCACTCAATCTTACACAGTTACGCTTACACGTACCATTTGTAAGGTTATCAAGTAAAAAACTTCAGGTCAGAGTACAGAGAATTGATATGTTGCATATTGCAGTATATACTTTTTCCATACGTAATTATCTCCGCACCTCAGTCCTCACACCTATACCTCAGATGGCATGCATTATTTGTACCTAGCTACCTCTGACGTCACTGTAGTGGTGTGTTTCAGGCATCTCAAAGGACATTTGAAATATTTTCTTGCAGCTGATCGCAACATGTATTCGAAGTTCATTTATTATCTCTCTTTCAGAGGGTGCTTTCAAATTACTCCCTTCGATTGACTTTAATTGACGCCGGCAACCGCTACCATACATGCATGCATAGGCTATTTGGGGCACGTTTGGTAGCCTGGATGTCCCTTGACTTGCATCGGCTCAGCATTTTTCAGGCCGTTTGGTTTCCTGGACTCGCTCGCGTTCTTGTATAACATGGGTCTTAAAGCACCCCTGGGACAGGCCTCGGAGAATCGTCCGGTTTGACAGTTTCTCCAGGGCCAGGTTTGGCGAGACGAAAATCGACAACGCCGTTCGCGCGGGAGCTTCGCCTCGGCATGGTGGGAGAAGCTGAAATCCCAGCGGTGTTGCGTGGAAAAGGTACGGGTAACCTCCCTCTTCGGTTACCCTCTCCAGCCCCCTCCCAAATTTTGCGTTCCCCCAATTTTCGCACCGGCGGCGGCGGCATCGACTCAGATCTGGCAGCGCGCATCTCCCTTCGGTCTCCGATGTCGGCCTAGTGTTCTCTTTTCCAGCTGTGGCGGAGCCTGCGCACATCTGCGGTGGCTTTCGGCCGTGTCCGTCATCCGCCATGACGGAAGTAAGGGGAAACTCCTCTGCTCTACTGTAGTGTTTGATTCATGTTGGTAGAACTAGTTGGGTTCGATAAGACCGTTCATAATGCATAGATCTTGTTTGAGTAGATCGACCATCTTCAGCTTGTGCATCACGCCGCAACACTCATCGTTTGCATACAATCATGGATCCTGATGGTGCACAAGAGAGCAGTTAGGCATGCTGCTTTTCCTCGTGTGACTTACGGTCCTATGTTACAATAAGATCAGGAGAGGATTGCCAACCTAAACTACATCTACAACTGCAACGATGTAGAGGCTATCCAGATGCTTCATATGAGAAGAGCCACTTTCTATGCACTTGTTAAAACGTTCAACGAGAGAGGACTGCTAGTTGATAGCATCCACACGTCTGTCAAAGAACAAGTCGCAATGTTTTTTCATGTCGTGGGTCATAACCAGAGGTTCAGAGTCATCCATAGCACTTTCAGGCGATCCACGGAGACTATCTCTCGGTACTTCCAGCAGGTGATGTACGCAATTGGGGAGCTTAGAGGTGAAATGATCAAGCCAGCATCAACGAACACACCAGCCAAGATCAGGAACAGCTATAGGTGGTTCCCCTATTTCAGGGTGAGTACAAAATCATGTTCCTTGTACCTATCAGATATGTGGTACTGTCAGAAACATGACTGTGCTAAATTTTTTTACAGGATTGCATTAGGGCTATTGATGGTACTCATGTCACTGCAAAAGTACCGAGATCAATGTCTGCAGCATTCCGCGGGAGGAAGCACTACACCAGCCATAACGTGCTAGCAGCTGTGGATTTCGATATGAGATTCACCTACGTGCTTGCTGGGTGGGAGGGTTCAGCTCATGATGCGATCATCCTGGCCGACAGGTTGTCAAGGCCTGATGGGTTGCAAATCCCTGACGGTAAGTTCTACCTTGGAGATGCTGGATATGCATGCCGACCTAGAATTCTACCCCCCTTCAGGAAAATAAGGTACCATCTCAACGAGTTCTCTGCGAAGCACCGACCTATGAATGCGAGAGAGTTGTTCAATCTGAGACACTCAAGCCTTAGAGTCACCATTGATTTGGCCTTTGCTGCATTGAAGAACAGATTCAAGGTCCTTGACCAGAAACCGTTCCAGACGTTTGACACTCAAGTAAAGCTGGTCCTTGCTTGCTGCATTCTTCATAACTGGATCCTAGGTTGGGGCGAGGATGAGTTCTTCGAAGAGGTTTTCAATTTTGATAAAGTAGAGACCAGCCATGGCGTGGAAGCAGACGACAATGATGCATGGAAGGTGAAGAGGCAAGAGTGGGCAAACGCAATGTGGAAAGACAGAGGCAACACCACCATCTGAGAAGAAGTGAAGAAGAACCCCTCTTTGATCTCCTGTTTCTCAAACCCAAATTTGATCCCCATATGTTAAACTACCCTATGATGATAAACTGCCATTCGTAGTAGCCAGGGAGCATCGTGTTATGAATTACCATTCGTAATAGCTAGGACTGATTTCGTGAACTGCTATGCTTCGTAAGTTTGCAACTGTCATGAATTGTGATTTATGTGTGATGGGAGGTGAGAGCATGGTAAGACTACCTGTTGTAGAGAAGAGGTAACCTTAGGCATGCTTGCATGGTACCAAACATGACTAATCTCATATCCATTGAGATTTGGGATTGGCTGCAGGAAAACAAACAGAAAGTTCTTTTTGGTTCAGCCGATACAACCCGACCTACCAAACAACAGACTAATTTTAGCCCGTGCCTCGTTCTACACGCGCAAGTGTACTTGCACCGCTGCGCCAGTGAGGCACGAATCAGATCCAGACCTTGACTTCTTGTTGATTAAAAGCGATGGGAGGTAGTAGTACTCAGTTTTCTCTCATTCACTCTTATCACTGAAAGTACGGTACCATAGCTACTTTACTTCACTGCAAACATGCATGGTACACTACCGCTGCCGCCTCCTCTTCCAGCGTCAAACAAACACCAAGCGTGCACGCACGCGCACACAGATGCAACTTGTGAACGCGGACTATGTCCGCCCGAGCTGGGTTGCTCTCGTAATCACACAGCCATTTGTGTGGCGTAGGTGAATCCCCGAGCAATAAATGCACTTATCTGACTATTGTTAGAAATGGACTAAATATTGAAATACTGCGTATACTTGTCTAAGAATTCTGTACCAATTTAATGAACTTAGGTGGCTGGTAGCATATGCAATAAGTTTACGCGTGGGTGAGAAGGTCGAAACATGTACCAGCTTCTCCCTCACTTTACAATTACTTCACGTTTTGAGTTTGGTCAAAATCAAACTGTATAACATTTGATTAAATATTTATGAAAAATATCAAACATGTACCAGATTCTCCCTCACTTTACAATTACTTCACATTTTGAGTTCGGTCAAAATCAAACTGTATAAACTTTGATTAAATATTTACGGAAAATATCAACATTTTACGAAAAATATCAACACTTTTTTCTTTAAAAAACTGTATAAAATATATTTTATATTGTAGATGTTGATATTTTTCGTAAATGTTTAATCAAATTTAATCGTCCTGTTTACTCTCTTTTTTCATCTCGTCCTTGTTTTTGGCTTCCTTTTATTTCTGTTGGGTGTTCCATATCTAGTCTACCCAACTTGCTTGAAAAAAAAGGCTTAGATGTTGTTATTGTTGTTGTTGTATTAGAGTTGTGGTAATGTGTACTTTGATATCATATGTGTTTAATATTACGTATATCAACACTTTTTCTTGTAAATTTAGTCAAACTTTGCAAATTTTGATTTTAACTAAACCTGAAACACCAAATAAATAAAATCAGAGTACCATAATACCATCGTTTGCACATCCTGTACCGGTTTGCACAGTACCATGTCGGATGAGCCTAGGAATACTGTTTGACATTTTTTCAGTGGTACTCGTCGATTTAATTTACCACCCCTACTACATTCAGAAGTATTTGGATTTTAGCATCATTGATTTTTCTGCCCAGATATATCTATGTTCATATTGCTGATGCCTCGTCCTTGGTTTTCCATTCCTTTGCCCAGATATAATCGGAAGAGCTAGTACTAAATGGGTTCCTAGGGTTCCAATCAGACATGGATGCCTGGTCCGTTGGAGCAATTATAACTCTAAGGTCACATGAATGCTTCGGGTAGTTGGCTCGACTAGAGTCTGTATTTGGATCGCCAATTACACAGAATAATACAAGCTGAGATATGACGTGGGGGAAAGAAACGGATGGCTTTGGGATAAGCGGAGCAACCCAGCTCGGGCATGCTTCGGAGTTTTCGCTTGTTGTATAGGTTGCTATTTTCTTCGGTTACATACTTACATTATTTTGACCGTCTTGCTAGCTGATCATTTTGTTCGGCATGGGAGGTACTGGGATAGACAACGCTGCTGTTCACACCTTTTCTTCAAGCTACGGCTAAACAGGCCGTGCTTGGTTTAGATGATGTGGTTATTGCAAGAACCAGTTCCTATCCTTCCACCGAATATCTCGTACTTTATTCTGATCACCGACCAGAGACATAAAAAGCCGTTGAAGAAGATGATGTCTGTCAAGATGAAATTTCATTAAAGTATTGTTTCAAAAAAAAAATCATTAGAGTATAGAGTTGTTTGGTGGCAGAACCGATATTGTTCCATTTCCTGGTATCGTCGGTAGTTCACTCCTCGCATCTACCCGGTGAGATCCTAGTTTCTATGATCCATAGAAACAATCTTGTTAAAGCACCTGGTAAATCCGACTAAACTTACTCCGCCACGAAGTTACATAGTTTCCCGATCACTAAATTATACAAATTTCGAGAGGAGGAGTTTTCCTTCATACTATTCATTTAAAACTTGTCATTTTTTCCTAAGCTACATAATTTCGAATTTAAGTATGAAAAAAGGCGCGCACATACATACGTGTGTCCTCTACATGTAAAAATTTTGTTCAGAATTTTTGAAACGCTAGAAATAGGAATTTTGTACCGCTACAGTAACTTGGGTACTCCAGAACCTGGATGTCACTGCGTATTTTCGCTTGTTATAAATGTATCTGCTTCGTTTACCACTACTTCCTCCGTCCATAAGTGGACGCGCGCTGTTTTCAAGAGATCTTAATTTTTTTGTAAAAAAATCTCTCATTCATTCAATCAATCTGCTCATTAATCAAAAAGATGATTTGATTTAGGCGCTAATAAATTATGCATGCTAGTAACCAATAAAACAACATTGAAAAACCAAAAATAATTAATGGGGGCTGGGATCAAGGCATGCACTAGGGGTTAAACCAAAAAATATACCAAGAAATGTAGATGACACTTATTTGTGGATTTCTTTAGAAGACTAGATGTCCACTTATTTGTGGATGGAGGGAATAACTGAGTAAGTGCTAGTGCAGTGTCGGTCCGTGAATTGTTGCACAGAAATCAGATCTTATGCTGTCTCTCTGAGTATATTTCAACAAAGGGAAAAGTCTTTGTCTAACTGCAGCTAATAAGCAAAGTTGTTTTACATGGATATCAAACAAACAAAATCATTTTCTCCCCGAACATAAAGCGTTATGGTGTTAGTGCCCAAATGCAAGACAGTTTGTATCCATCCTCCCTCTTGGTTAATAGTAATGCTAGCCCATGTCGTACGATGTACAGATAAAAATGTAGGCTTGATGATTGGTGGATCACGAGGTCCTTAGCACGACGACTTTTCGGCTGTCTACTACAACAAACTCTACGACGATAAGCTTTGCTTGATTCCGGCGATGGAGGGGCGATGACAGCGGCGCGCCTTCAGCTCGTGCTAGTGTTTGTAGTCGTCGCTAGGTGGTTCGAGTACCAATTTATAATTTTCTTTACTTTTTGAGTTATTTGTACTACTGTTGATGATTATTAATAGATTGGTGGATTTCTCGCAAAAAAACAAATCCCAGCGCAGCACCGTAAAGGATGAAGTTAAATAGTTCAGTATGTCGGGTGGACCACCTAGAAGGAGCAGAAAGATAGGATTTTCCAGCGACGCGCCTCGTTGCCACCGGCTGTGCTTCTGAAACTCTGCTGCTTATTGGAAGACCGCGCGAACCTGAATGATCCTCGTTCACATCCCTACCTAGCGGTCATCCGAAACACACGGTTGAGAGCTGTGTTCGCCTCTCTGTTGTTGGTCCTTCGTTTTTTTTTTCAGTTTATGTGTTCTTTCAAACTTGGTTCAGATCCCACCGAACATTGTAACACCCCTTCCCTACATTGATGTAAAGCTGAGCTGCCAAACTTTTGGTCTCAGTTTGGGTAATTGACTGATGGTATGATTAGGTTATCAGTTTCCCAACTTGAAATGATGAATGTGCCTATGAGGAGAGGATTATTTTAAACTTGAAAACTAAGGTTTTTCGAAAGTTCATGGTATATATGGTTAAATAGCTGAAATTATTTGACATGCGCATTGTTGCCCAGCAATCTAAGATGACCCTCCTACCTTTGGTACCACACTGCTAGTCCAACTTGACTTGCACTAGCAAAGAGAAGAGTGCAGTGTGATAATTGAAGCTGGTCATAATGATATCAACATGTTGCAGTACTCTCCGATGTTTACAAGACTTGCTGAGGGACATGCTCCAACCATCATCTATGAGATCAATGTCCACACATACAACAAGTAGTACTATGTAGCGGATGGTATCTATCGACGGTCTGCTACATTTGTGAAGACAATTCCTGATCCTGCTACAACTTATTTTGCTCAATGCTAGGAGGTATGTCGGAAGGATGTCGAGTATGTTTTTGGTGTGCTCTAACAGTATTTTGCCATTGTTCGGTACCCTGATCTTACTTAGTTGGAGCCTGAGATGTGGGAGGTGATAAACTGGCATGTGATCATGCATAATATGATCATAAAGTGTGAGTGGGCGAAACCCGTGGATGATGACCATCCATTTGATCATCAAAGGCCACTTGCCGAACTTGATCAGGTACCAGCCGAGTTAGCTTCTTTCATTGCTATACATCAAGAAATCTGATATGCACAAGTTCATACTCAACTGCAGAATGATCCAGTCGAGCATTTGTGGGAGAGGAAAATAAAATGTCGCATGATTTTTGAACAAGTTGAATTGCAATTTATTTAAATTATTTGTATCAATACTTCAATTTATATGTTTGGATTATTGTGTGGAACTGTTTATGTGTTTGAACAATGTAATATTGCTTGAATTGTTGTCTAAAACTATGCGAAATATCGTAATTTGGTAAAAAGAAATAGATTTTTTTAAATTGAGTTCACCGGTGTGAGGCGGCGGTCCTATACCTAGGAAGTGGTACCGGATGCCAATAGCATTGTGCCTATGCCTATTTGAAGCGCCCCGGTGAGATGCTCTTAGTTTTCTCTTTTTATTTTTACCGTCTCTAGTATTGGCACTCCCTCTTGTAACCTCTATACATTGCTACTTCTTTCTACTTATTCATTAATTTTTTTGGTAACACGTACATATGCCAAGAGAGATATGCTTTAACAATTTCAAGGTTTTAATATCCCTGGATCTTCTTCATGTTCCTCTTCTCCTGACTAGCGAATTGGATGCATGGCCCCGTTTCAAACTTCCAATACTCTTAATTGTCGCCAGTTCATACATTTGCTATGAATTAGTTTACGTTCGTTTGGTATTGGAGGTATTGGGATGCACAAGGGTACCTGATGTTATATCCATTGGGACCAGCACGAGTGATTTTATACATTCCGGTGCACACTAGTAGGGCTCAAAAATGATCAGCCGTGTGGGGCTTTATTTATAAAGCCGAGCCTGAGTCCTTCTATTTAAAAAGATACAGTAGGGTACAGCAAGATCAGCAGAGTGTGGGGTACGCGACTAATTTAACTCCCTTCCCAGACCTTTAACATGTGTTATGTCTGACCGAACCACCAACTACCGATGCGTGTAAATTTTGGTCTTTACTGCTCCCCGGTAGTTTCTCACTACTTTGCTTTTGCCCTGACAATTTAAATTAGCGTAGAGTGTAAGTTGGATACCACCCATGGATGAGGATGAGTTGCATGCCACCGTTGATTGTCAACTTCTTTCACATCTAGTTGACGAGGTATCGGAGGTTGGCTTTGATGAGACGGTGCTCATCTCAGGTCAAGCGTCCAGCCGAAAATCTTAATTTACCTCCTTAAAAAACAATCAAAAAGGCGAAAGTGTGTAAATTTCCAATTATTTCTCAATGAATGGCATGTTTTTTTAATAGCAGAGGTCTTCGTGACTTGGCTAAACATTTACATATCTTTACTATTAAATGTGAGTTGGTCGTTTGACACTCAACGCAATTTGATGGTCGTCATTAGAGACATCTGAGCCGTTCAATCTAATTTAACACGCTCCGGTTCGTCCGATCTATTTAATAGCAATCGCACGCTCTCGTCCAAACCAAAATCAGGATAGGATCTCTACATTCCATTTTGACTCAGGTGTATCTCTCTCAAAAAAGGTATGACGCGATCCCCCAGATCAGATGTGATTCCTCCTTCATTTCCCTACCGACGAGGCAGACCCACGACTCCGCCCCGCCCGCGCCGCCGCCATCGTCCGTGCGCCTCCGAGATCCAGCCCATGGGATGGATGAGAACGGGATCCCCTTCACAGACCTCCTCCTCCTCCTCTTGCCTGAAGCAACAACAACATTGGGCGACGACGATGGTCGCCAACTCCTCCTTTCCACGGTCCGATCCACGCTCGGCCGCGAGGGCACCGGGCTGCCGGCAGTCGCCGGCGTACCGCACGCGATCTCCCTCCACGACCCGCTCCTCCCCCTGGTCGGAAACCTCGCCTCCATGGACCACCCATCAGGCGCCTACCTCCTAAAGGTGAAAAAACTCTCGCAGACTCCCCTTCTCCATCCTCCTTACATGAATCTTGATTTCCTTCGATTGACAGGTACTCCGTTGCAGAAGCACGGTGTGGGAAGTGACCTGCCTCTGATGAAACCTGCAGGTCAGTCTTTTTATTCAGTAGCTCCTAAGGCATGATTCAGATTAGAAAGTCCACGTGTGCCAGTGATAGTATGTTATTTGTTTCAGCTGCTTGATTTCTATGTACTTTACTCCAAGTCAGCGGATCACGTCTTGTGCGGGAGCAGTAGTAACTGCCGGTTCTTGTGCTAGCTCCTATTTTACTGCATCAATCGTTATGTGTTTATACTTGGACATAAACATAGTGATTGATTCAACCAATTGTGTGAGTATCTCAGTCTACAATTTCATTTTGCATTGTAGGAGCTTTGGACAGCCAGTGATTGGTTTTTTCTACTGCACCACAATTTATTGGCTGTAGGCTGAAGGTAAATACGAGTACATCTTCTCCCTACACGTGTGTCAGTAGTTTCGTTGTTTAAATGTATATATTGTCCCGTTTATGTAGATTTCGAACTTCTCGAGGCTCATCATATAGCCTAAACCTACAAGATATTGGTGTTGAAAAGTTGAAACAAAGGACCAGAGTTTTGCACCAATGCTCCAACGCAGAAGGTTAGATTTTTTATGGCTTTGGTTATCAAAGATGTAGCAAAGAAGCATTTTCTTAGAAGGTGCTTAAAATTTAGAGATATCATAAAGCATCCAAAATCCTAATGGCAACTTTTTTCTGTGTTTGATAAATATTTATAATTATATGTGCAAGACCATTTAAAAAATGATGTGTAAGCTGCCTCATGATCTACTGTTGTGCTAGCGAACGGCTCGATAGAGGTCTGCCTTTGTTACTATACTGGACCGATTGGCTGGCTAAACGGTTTGTTTCAAATCTGTTCTATATCTTACAGGATACTATGGTTTTATTCCAAAAAATGTTGTATATTTTATTTTTCATTTTCCATTGTTTGCAACCCCATTGCCAGCATCACATGTCTGTATAGTGCTCTTATCTGAAACTGATTTATGATAGAATGTCTCCTATAAATTTGGAAAATAATCATAGCTTCTATATATTTCACTTATAGCATGCTCAATTAAAATTCCATCACATAGACCTCTGCATAACCTTATACCCTCTCTATTTACCTAATCAGAGTCTTATATACAAATTTCCATTCAGCAATATGAGAGAATGAATAATAGAATCTCATGCTCATGGGACAAAGATTAGGGAAGGAGTTCACACGACGGTCCACAATTAAAGTAAGTACTTTTGATACTTATATAACTATTTCTAATGCTCCACATTTACAGGGTCCAAGCCTGGAAGTGCAAGTAGTCACTATAAGTTAGGAATGTATGAACCAGGTGAGCTTGTGACCTGCACCCAGTTTTCTGGGCATCCTTTCGGCATCGTTCAGTAATTGCAGCAAGGGGTAGGAAAATGTCTTTACAGAACACTACTTTTGATAGTATAGGAGACCGCATAAAAAATATATTTCTGATCCATAAATGAAATTAAATATGTATAAGCTGGCATCGTAGCGATACCTTCAAATATGGACAGAAGTAGACTATCTCATGAGGTTGATTTTTTTTACTAAGGCATAGAGTGTGTGTATGATTGAAAGATGTCCATGTTGTTTTGATTCTTGATTAGCGTATTAACTATGCTTCCATACTTTATCACTAGTAGGAAAACCCTTATAGGCGAAGCTTAGTTCTGTGGCGCACCGTTTTGAGTGCGCCACAGAAACTTATTTTGTGGCGCACAAAGCTCGGTGCGCCACAGAAATAGCTTAATTTTGTGGCGCAGCAGCCGACCATGCGCCACAAAAACTTGGCGGGCCCCACAACCTGTCACCCCCAATTATCGGTGTACGTATTTCCGTGGCGCACCCGGTGCGCTGCGCCACGAAATTACTGTTTCGTGGCGCACTTGCTTTGGTGCGCCACGAAGTAGTTGATTCCGTGGCGCACTTGTTCCGGTGCGCCACGGAACTAAGGGAACTTAGCTATATCATCCCGTGCCCTCCCCCGCCCACGCCTGTTCACCTCTCGATCCGTACCGCGCGCCTCTCCCCTCTCCCCTCTCCTCACCGCGCGCCGCCATGGTCGGCGCCATCGCCGTCGCCGTCGCCGCCGCCTTCCTACGCGAGGGCCGCCTGCCGCCACGCTCCTCCCATCCCCGCCACCTGCAGCACAAGCTGCCGCTACGGCGAGGAGGGGCCGCCGCGAGGAGGGGCCGCCGTCGCGTCAAGGTGGAGGAGCCGCCGCGACCTCCACCCTTGCCGTCGTCGTCGGTGAGCTCCTCCACAACCGTTGTTGTCGTCGGTGAGCTCCCTCCCTCTTCCTCCCCTCCCCTCCCTCTTCCTCCCCCGCGCGAGCACAACGTGCTCGACGAAATGCTCGCTCTGGATGTATTGCTGCTGTTGCTCTGGATGCATTGCCCCTAATCGTTTTGCTTCATATGGTGTTCATATGCATTGCTGCTGCTGCTAGTGATGCTTATTGGAGTGTTCTATATGTTGTTCGAACCTGTACAATGTGACAATGAAATTGTTCTGAACCGTACCTGTATATGGTGTTCATATGCATTGCTGCTGCTGCTAGTGATGCTTATAGAAAGATGTGACAATGAAATTGTCTATGCTTATAGAAATTGGAGTGTTCTATATGCTTATAGAAATTGTCTATGCCTCTGCCTCTGCCTCTCTGTACTTGTTCTATAAATCCTTATCTGAACCTGTACAAGGTAATGCGAGACTTGCTCACTTGGTATTGCTTGCTAGTTGGACATTTGGTTGGTTTTGATGCTACTTGGTTCATTTAAATGCATGAAATGCTACTATGGTATGCTACTGTGGTATCCTTGTGAAGAAAATGATGGATTCTTGTGAGCTTATGGTATGCTACTATGCTACTCGTGGTATCCTGGTTGCCTCCTTAATTGATGCCCTATGATCCAAATTACTATATTATTGGATTGAGTGTTATGGCTACTGCTTGTTTGCTCTCCAAATTACCAAGTGATGAATATATAATCCCTTTGGAGCATCTGCCCCATGCTATATATGTGTATTTGACCATGCTTATGATGGATTTCTTTTAAGGACTCTAGCTAGATTAGAGGGGAAAAGTTGCTGCTTTGTTGCCTATGATAATGGATCATCAAATGTTTCCCTTTGTCCCTGGTTGCCTCCTTAATTGATGCCTTATGATCCAAATGACCCAAGTCTTGCATGATCCCATTTATCCCTAATGTTGCTTAAGATGAATAAATTCCCTCTAATCACCATTTGGAGATCAAGACTAGTTCTTGATTTCCATTAGCTAGACTCCAATATTAAAAATTTCTCCCAAATATGGAGACAAACATTTTAACATTACCCCAATTGATGCCTTTGTCCCTGGTTTCCTCCTTAATTGATTCCTTATGATCTATTTCTTGTTGGCTTTGATGAAAATAGAGATATCCACAGTAGGGGATCATGTAAATGAATGCCACTGTGGTATCCTTTGAAGAAAAAGGACTCGTTTCGATGGTTTTAAAAGGCTAGGTGGTGCTAGGTGATTCAGTTGGCTACCAAGACTTGTCTCATCTCGGTTAGCTGGGATATGCTATGTGTTGTTGCTTGTTTAGGCATATCTATCACTTACTGGATTTACTTGGTTCTTGATTGGCCTCTCTTTTGCCAGCATCACTTGGTCTATATACCAAGTGATGAATAATCCCTTTGGAGCATCTCGCTCCATGCATGCTATGTGTGTTTGTGCATCTTGACTTATGTTCCCTATGATAATGGATCATCAAATGTTTCCCTTTGTCCCTGGTTGCCTCCTTAATTGATGCCTTATGATCCAAATGATCCAAGTCCCTTGCATGATCCCATTTGTCCCTAATGTTGCTTAATTAAGATGAATAAATTCCCTCTAATCACCATTTGGAGATCAAGACTAGTTCTTGATATCCATTACTTACTGTCAACACATGTGTTTGCATGTGTGTGTGAGCTGCTTGTAGTGTCACTTGACTATTCAAGTTTCAATGTTGGTTACTTTTCCTCTAGTGCAAGAAATGGTTGAGCAGATGTTTATCCACTCGTTGGCCTTTATTCTTGGGTAGCTCAAAGTGTCATGCACTTACTGGATCATCAAATGTTTCCCTTAATTTGTCCCTGGTTGCCTCCTTAATTGATGCCTTATGATCCAAATTACTATATTATTGGATTGAGTGATATGGCTACTGCTTGTTTGCTCTCCAAATGCTATATATGTGTATTTGACCATGCTTATGATGGATTTCTTTTAAGGACTCTAGCTAGATTAGAGGGGAAAAAGTTGCTGCTTTGTTGCCTATGATAATGGATCATCAAATGTTTCCCTTTGTCCCTGGTTGCCTCCTTAATTGATGCCTTATGATCCAAATGACCCAAGTCCCTTGCATGATCCCATTTGTCCCTAATGTTGCTTAAGATGAATAAATTCCCTCTAATCACCATTTGGAGATCAAGACTAGTTCTTGATTTCCATTAGCTAGACTCCAATATTAAAAATGTCTCCCAAATATGGAGACAAACATTTTAACATTACCCCAAGTGATTTACTTGTCGATGATTAGATGGTTGGTCGATCACTCGTACACTCGGGGGTGGAGCAAGTGAGGCTTGGTGTGATGGCACAAATATCAATATCTTGTGCATCCTACCTGGCCTCACTTACTCCATCTCGGGATGTTAATATTTGTTTCGACCAACAAAGTATGAGGCATTCCATTTAGTTGATACCACTTGGCTCTTTCTTCCATTTTAGTGCCGATGATTAGAATGTTCGGTCAATCTGTACACTCCGGGTGTCGCTAGTGAGCCTGGTGTGATGGCACAAATATCAATCTCTTGTGCATCCTACCCGGCCTCACTAACGCCATCCCGGGATGTTCATATTTGTTTCGACCAACAAAGTATGAGGCATTCCATTTAGTTCATACTAGCTACTTCTTAATTGCATTGGCCTTTCTTCCATTTTAGTGCCGATGATTAGAATGTTTGGTCACCTATACGCCGCAATATACTTTGTAGACGAGCCCCCCTTTCCCTGGCCGCCGTTCCGTGAGCACTTATTCCATTTTGTCATTCCATTTGCTTTGAGATTTTCAAAATGCCGATGATTAAAATGTTTGGTCACCGTACACTTGGGGGTGGCGTAAGTGAGCCTGGTAAGATAGCACAAATATCAATCTCTTGTGCATCGGACTTGGTCTCACTGACGCCATCCCTAAATGTTAATATTTGTGTTGACCAACAATGTATGAGGCACTTATTCCATTTTGTCATTCCATTTGCTTTGACATTTTCAAAATGCCGATGATTAAAATGTTTGGTCACCGTACACTCGGGGGCGGCGTAAGTGAGCCTGGTAAGATAGCACAAATATCAATCTCTTGTGCATCGGACTTGGTCTCACTTACACCGTCCCTGAATGTTAATATTTGTGTTGACCAACAATGTATGAGGCATTTATTCCATTTCTCTTGTGCATTGGATACTTGTTGGTCTCACTTTCTTCCATTTTCATCATAGTAGGAACTGGATGGAAGGACCCCGATGCAAGCGAGCCTGGTGGGTAGAGATGACGGAGCAAAGGAGGAACCGGATGAAGACTACTTTGTATCTCGAAATTGTGAATTTTGTATGAATTAAGAGTTGTATGCAAAACATTTGACACTTGCCACTATATATGTATCTCGATCGGGCTCTAAGTAATGTGATGATGATGTCTATGTTATATCTGTGCAATGTACATGATATTTATATTATATCTGAATGTTGCTGTATATAACCTGTGTATCCGTATTGTGTATCCGTATTGCTGTGTATAAACCGTATATGTATACCAGGCAGCACAAAATCGTGTATAATACAAGCAAATTCTGTGGCGCACTAAGAAGCAATTCTGTGGCGCACCCTTTTCCGTGGCGCACCTAAGAACAAGTGCGCCACGAAACCTTATTTTTGTGGCGCACGATCAGGTGCGCCACAGAAAGCTTATTTTTGTGGCGACGTTTCTGTGGCGCACCACCCGTGCGCCACAGAATCAAATTTTCGTGCGCCACTGATGAGGCTTTTCCTACTAGTGTATGCATCCTCCTACTACTACTCCATGTCTCCATGCAATTGACTGCTGTTTGATATTTATTTATCTTTTCTTTTGAAGATTGAGTCATTCTTGACAGTACTTATGACCTCCTTCTGGTATGTCTTTTTTCTTCTGGAAGCGAAGCAACACAGTTGAATTTTTCTTCTAGGGCGCTAGCCAACTGCACCGAGTAATTACTAATGCATCGTGTTTAGGTAAAGGAATCACTTAGCTCTCACACAAACAAACTTGGCTTGTATAAATATATATACCCTAAAGCTAGACACAAACAGACCATTAATTTGTACAAACCAAATTGGTTTTGTGCATGGTTGTAAATGTTATAACTGATCTCTTATACATACTTTTGTCCCTGGTCCCCACTTTCTTTTCTGATCTGTCTCTAGCTTCATATAGATAATGTGCCAATTTGGTTGTGTTGTTTCTGATTTAGAGATGATAACATATATATCTTAATCTCAGTTTGAATGCGGATCATCCAAGTCTAGGTATGTAAGCACTGAGCTAAGATAAGGCAAATCCTATGATAAAAATGTCACTTTATGTGAAATAGCAATCATTACAGGTAAGAAGTTCTAGAAACCTAAATATGAAATAACAATCCCCACATTGCATACATACACCTTCTATAATATTAAAGGTCCTTAGGTAGTTAGGTATATATAAGAATGGAATTTATTCAATGGATGATCAGATTCTTAGAAGAATAAGAGCAAGTGTATTATGTTCTGTTCATCTAGCAAAGACAGAGCATAATATCATCTTTATCAATTTGAACTTCCCATGCACATACTAAACACATAAACAATCTATTTTTTTGATGAATAAATTACGCCTATGGATATTAAGCCTAGCAAATGCGAAACATGCATGCTTTTTAGGTCTCGAAAACACAATTGTGTCTTGTTCCTCTAAAATCAGATTCTTTCTTAATTGATTACTGTGTTACATCACTTGCCCACATTTTCTAGGTCCGTCTTAATTACTGTGTATTGTAGGTTCATCTTAACTTCCCTGCCATCTGAGATTCTTTTTACTATCACTTTGTTTGCTTTCACTGTAACTATTCAGGCATACAATGTGAAATAGCAATCACTACAGCAAACAAGTTCCATGAACATAAATATGAAGTAACAATCCATCTATTTTTTCCCAACACTACATACTATCACTTTTTTGTTTGCTTTCACTAACAATTCAGGCATACATGCTCTATAACAAAATTCATATCATCATCTACATTCAATGTTGAATTGCTAATGCTTCATTTATTTGTTCTTCCATTTGTCAGGACATTTCTCACTTATTGCATCCTAGCATTCAGTTTCTTGTGTGTAAACAATTAACCATGCCATCAAAGTGAAAAAGAACCTTTAACCTAAACAACAGAACCAACACTGATGCATCTAACCAATCAGGCAACTTCGAATTTCCTCTCAGATGCATAAACATCAACATTTTATTAGTTCCATTGCGCGACTTATGTGGTCACCATGTGACAGTTTCAGCATTCCCTGCTCACCATTACTAATCTAGGAATAAAAAACTTGCATATTCAGGAGAAGCCGTATGCAAGACAGAATGAGAAATTACCACCGACGGCAGCGTCAGAACCTCTTCAATGGGATGCTTGCCTAACCTTATCTGCTGCATCCGAGGCTATACATCTGAAAACATAGGCAAGACATCACTGTGGTCTGAAGGTATCTGCCTGGAAGAAGTCACGGTGGATGAAATTGGGGCCCACGTCCAGAAATAGAAGGACAAACTTCCCGTCCACGCGCAAATAGCCACCATGGCAACAACCAGCAGAGGAGCAGGATCTTGCGCAACAGAACGGGCAATGCCAGCATGAGACGATGAGCCGAACACCCAAACACTCCATCCGCGCACAGGCGACGGAGAGCCCACACATCCAGCACCTGTCAAAGAAGCACCCATAGCCGTTTAAGAACGGCCATGGGCAACACCTAGCTCAGGAGTAACATCCTGCAAGCTGAGACATTGAAGTAGGGGTGTATAGCTCAGTGCTCCTTCGGTTTATTAGTCATCTCCAGGTGGTCATCTCAATAGGAAGGTAGGCAAGTAGAGACTTGTACCTGAATGTAATACATTACAACCGGATACCTTTGTCTGTTGCTCCAGTTGCGATATTTAGTTTGTATATTTATTGATTTAGTGGAGAACTTTTGATCACATATAGCTTGGATCGATAGTGCATATTCTGAAGATGTATAGTTAGTAGTGCATAAAAATAACTCAGACTAAAGTGCTCTTCCCATGATTGGCTTTACAAAGGTTTGGTGATTTGTTTTACCTTCAAAATTAGGTCTGGTCTTTTTCATTAGTGAGGGAATCAGGGAATGTGCTCTGGAAAGTTGATAGCTAAGTGGTGGTATTTAGACAAAAATAATAAGAGGTACGTTATGTTATTTGTTATTTAACACACAAGACCTCGGTTTGCTTAACAACTGTACCAAGTGCAAGCACCTGGTGTTAGATTCATGTTCTTTGATTTTGAACTGATATTTTAAATTGTTGTCTTGGATAAGAGTTCACATGGCCCTATTCTACAATGTGAACTTGCATATTCAGAATATAAATTTATATTGAGCATTAAAACTCTGAGTAAGTACAACACAATCATTGGGTGCAAAACGCAATGAATGTGTGAATTATAGTGTTATTTTTATATCACTTTCTAAGATTATTGTTCCGTAGCAACGCACGGGCATTCAACTAGTTAGTGGTTATGTTCCGGATTATAAGTTGGATTTGTGGCAACTTTGGTAACTCGAAGACGTGATTTCTCGGTGATCCACTGAACCGCCTTTCCGGTGGTGTGGATTTTACATGGATTTCTTGCCCGCTATGTGGTAGATCCGGGGGCTTAGAGCATCTCCACTCATCCCCCCGACGAGGCCCCCGAGCGACGTTTTTCCCATCCGGACGGCGAAATTCGGCCCAGTCGCGCCCCCGGTTCCTCCTTTTCGTCCGGATTTGGCCCTTCATCCATCCGGCGAGCCCACGCCATCCCCGGCCCCCCGGGGCGCGCTCGGGGACTCCGGACGAAAGATTTTGACGCGAAACGTCGTGTGGACCCGCGTAGTCGGCGACAGGAAAACCAAATCCTGTCGATTTTCCCTCCAATTTGCTTGCATTTCCCCATTCCCTCCAATTTGCTTGCATATCCCCATTCTCTCCCGCCGAATTTGTCCATTCTCCTCGTCTTCCAGTTCCAGTTCCCGGTGGCGTCTTCTCGTCCACCACCGCTCTCCTCCTCGTCTTCTCGTCCACCACAATGCCGCTGAAGGCGACGATGAGGAAGCCGCCGGCGAAGAAGGAGCGGCCGCCGGGCATGACGAACGCAGAGTGGGCGGCGGGCGAGAAACGGCGCGAGGTGGAAACATGCGCCAGGGCGGAGAGGGTGAAAAAAGCCGCCGCCAAGAGGGTGGCGGCGGCGGCCCAGGACAAACAAGCGAGGAAGATCAGCATGGCCATGAGCGGCGGCGGCGGGCCATGTTCCCCGGCCAATGGCCGGCGCAAGGTACAAGTAATTCCCCGTCGTCCTTCTCCCCTTCGATGTACTCGCCGTCGCCGCCTTCCATGTTCCAAGAGGGCGCCTACGTCCAACCGTCCAGGTTCACGCCGTCGCCGCCCGAGCTTGACGTCGGCATCGGCGGCCAGTTCGAGGGCACCTCGCCGGTCATGCGACGAGGGACGCTCCCGTTCGGCGCGATGGCGGCGCCGAACGAAGAGGAGATCCACGAGATGATCACCTCCGGCTCCATGGCCGCCGCTGCGAGCCCGGGGTTCTTCATGGCCGCCGCCGCCGCGAGCCCGGGGTTCTTCACGCAAGAGGAGGCGAGGGCGACGGCAGCTGTGGCGGCGCGCAATGAGCATCGGGAGGATGTTGCCGACGGAAGCCAAGCCGTCGAAGAAGAAGGCGAAGAAGAAGAAGAGCCAACTCAAGCCGCCGCCAACCTGTCGAAGGGGAAGAAGAAGAGGAAGAAGGACTCGCCGCCTGTCGAACCGCGTATCAAATGGACGCCGAAGGAAGAGGAGTGCCTCGCCGAAGCTTGGATGACCGTGTCCACGAACGGCATAAACGGCGCCAATCAGTCGTTCGACACATATTGGCTTCGAGTGAGGCAGGCGTACGAGGAACGCAAACTCGTCGATCCCTGCTTGAACAAGACGAACATGAATGTGTACCGGGGAGACAAGGCAATGGCCACCCATTGGGGGATCATGCAGACGGCGTGCAACAAATGGCACGGCATACAGGAGGAGGTCGAAAAACGGCCGATCAGCGGCCACGACTTGGAGCAAAAGGTATGCTCCGTCGACCCTGCATCACCGAGGTACATCGTCGTGAGCTGACACCGTATCGCCGTACTCTTTTTCCCCAGCTGCGCCGTGCTTTGGACATGTACACGGACGACACTGGCCTGCAGTTCAAGTTCCTGAACGTCTACGCCCGCCTCGAGAACTGCGAGAAGTGGAAGGAAACCCGCACGACCCTCTCGAAGAGCAAGACCGAGCGAGTACAACCCCGACGCTCCGGCGGCTTGCGCGGCGGAAGGGCGCCCGAACTCGGCCGGAAGAAGCTCAAAGAGCTCAAAAGACGGGCAATCCCGCCGACAGGATGCGGGCGTCGATCGACAAGTGTTGGGCCGACTTGAGGTCGCACGCCGACGGGAGGAACGACAAGTTCGACGGCAGGTGGCGGGAGATGCTCGCCAACCAAGGCGTCCGGATCGCCCTGTCGAAGACGACGGCGGCGGCCAAGAAGAGGAACACAGACTTGGCGTTCCTGATGGGCGGCGGCAACATGGAACTGATGGACGAGGAGACGAGGAATTGGTACCAGGGCCACCGCAACGACATCCTCCGAGCCACTCCGGCCAGTCCTTCGTCGTCTCCGCCGGCTCCTACCTCGGCTTCCTCACCATCTACCTCGTCGACTGCGGCTGCTTCGACGTCCACTGCCGCTGCTTCGTCGTCGACTGCCGCAGCCGCTTCGGCCACGGCGTGTGAGGAAACTGGTCCGTCGGACACCGCCGTGCCGGCCGGGACTGCCGATGAGCCCGTTTCCGTGTAATTTCCCTCTGATCGCCGGCCTGTGGCTGATCCTTTTGCTCCTTTTGCCGATCAACTGGCCGTACTTGTAGCGCGGGACGGCGCTTTGTTTGAATTTAAACTATGTCCGCCGAACTGCGGGTGGACGACTGGAAATACGATACTCCCCACGACTTAATTTCGTCCAATCCGGCGGTTGTTTCGTCCGGATTTCGCCGTGGGGAGCGCCAACGAGTGGAGATGCTCTTATTACTAAGCGTCAGAAAAGACACCATGGATGTGTTGGCTAGTTTAGGTGCCTACTTTCATATAAAGCTCAATATCCGCAACAAAGTCGATAATTTCACATGGAGCCTGGTAGATGTGGATGGAGCAGCCCATGATGAATATAAAGTTGCATTCCTTATTGAGTTGGTTAACTTGGCAAAAGATAATCCATATCCTATTCTTATAGGAGGAGATTTTAATTTGCTAAGAGAACCAACCTCAGGTTGGGTGGTTAGGAGGGTGGTTGTACCCCCAACCCACCAGAGTTCAAACCCCAGATTTGACATCTGTGTGTCTCATAAAGGTGGAATATTCTTTCAGTGGGAGGCGACGTTCCCGTCGACAGCGAGGCGCCTGTGGTGACTTCGTCAATTTCAAGATCCAATCCGCCGACTCGGTCTTCCGGAGGTGCTCATAGGGGTAGGGTGTGCGTGTGTGCGTTCATAGGGGTGAGTGTATGCGCGTGTATGTGAGCGCCTGCGTTTGTACTGTGTTTCTCAAAAAAAAGATTTTAATTTGCTAAGATTCTCACGTGAGAAAAAAAAGGTAGATTTGACAACCCTTTGGCTTATCTATTCAATATTGTGATTGATAGTCTTAATTTAATTTAAGAGAGATGTCAATGATAGGAACCCAGTCCACGGTTCACCTGGGCTAATAGCCTTCCAGAGTCCACATACGAGAGACATTGGTGGATGGGCTAGGCATATGGTAGGGCAGCTAAAAAGATAAGAAACTTTGCTTAACATCCATTATTGATGAATTAGAGGCATTTGCTGAAATCCAACCGCCGCCTACGCAAGAGATTGAAATAAAAAATAAATTCAATGCGCGGTCTTCTTCGCGAAGAGGATCTCAAATGGTATCATTAGTCAAAATCCCAATTTAATTTTGGAAGGAGATTGAAGATATTACCATGGTGTTGCTAATGGCAGAAGAAACTTATTTACTCTCTTGTTGAAAACGAGGGTACGGTCGAAGGATATGATCAATTCAAAGCTTATATTATAAAATACCACAAAAACATGTTTGGGGAACCCGAAGAAGGTAACTTCTTGATGGGCGAATCCCGAACGAATGACAATTCGCAAGTCTCCAATGAGGGAAACACCCACCTTACTGCACCTTATGCTGAGGAGGAAGTAAAAAAAGACGGTTTTCCAAATGAAACACAATAAAACCTCGGGTGTGGACGGTTTTTCAGCTGAGTTCTATCAAACTTTTGGGAGATAATTAAATTGTACTAGCTCGAGTTGTTCACACTGGCACAGATCGGGCCAGCCTTTTAAGGACCTCGTGGCACACAGAATGCCCTTTCCGTGTGTTATGTGGTCGAACGCTGACTACCGAAAAAGCGTATCGTTTGTCACTCCGCCACCAGTTCGCTCAGTGAGGAGATCGTACAGGATCACATGTGAGTAAACCGTATGCGCCATAACGCAAATGATTGGCCATGTGTAAGTCGTGTGTACTTTTTCAGTCAAACCGTGTGTGATTTTTTCGTGCTTCCTTTACCTTTCTAGCTAATTTTCCCGCCATTTAGCTGCCTTCCTGCCACCGCTTGATCGTCTATAAATTCAGCGAGGGCCAGCGGTAGTTTATACCTGCAAAAATGGCTAAAATACTAGAGGAACAATGGGTCGCCGGCATAGGTATGTGTCCAGTTACCAAGCATTGCAGGCACTCAGAGCGAGGATGGAGGCGGCGCTGCCAAATCCGCTTTCCGCCTCTCCTCCTGGCTGGTCATAGGTCGTTCCTGTCGTCCTCATACCCGGTGTCCGACCCTATTGTCGAGTCGTCACTGGAGGACGAAGAGTCGCATGAGGTCTTCATCGCACTGTCGAGCCGTGAAGAATGCCATGTGCCATCGTCGCCTCCAAGGAGGGGAACGACACCCGCGGGCGTAGTTGTCGCTGGCACCAACCGGAGGCGGGCAAGACTTCTGTCCGTATCGCCGCACACCTCCTTCTCAATCCACCGGAATGGGGCAAGTGTCCACATTGTTCACACCAATGCCACCGCAGCACCTCATCATCATGGTCGAAGTGTCAGAGAACACCCGCGACCCGTACGGACGTGAGCACCCCCTTTCCTCCTCCGACATGGCCGAGCACCCGCATGCCTCCTCCATCTTCCACCTCTTGTAGGTCAAGGGTTTGTCGCGCCGCAATTATCGCACTTCGGACAGCTACGAAACTGCATAGGCCCAAAGACCCAAATTGGGCCCTGTTCACTACAAGAAAAGTTCTGATAGACAACGTCTCAAAATCGTCCGCTAAGGGGTATTTTTCGTCGCCTATGGGCCTAACCCGACGATATGGGTTCTGTTGTGGAAACTGCGTCAGGGCAAAGTCCTACGACGATTTTTTCGGTCCGTCGCGCTTGGGCGCCCTTCCGC
>NW_025901386.1:0-18647 GCF_022539505.1 Lolium rigidum
AAGTCTTGTTGTAATCTTACGGGATGAGTTAGAAACCTTCCTGGACTTTGTAACTTGTACAGCACGAATCCCTCGGCTCCGCCTCCTATATAAGGGGGAGTCGAGGGACGCAGAGATCATCGAATCATTGTTTACAAACACTAGTTTTCATAATCGTCGAGTACTTTTCGGCTGAAATCTTCGAGATCTACTTGCCCTCTACATCCAACTAAACCCAAGTCTACAATCCGTAGGCATTGATAAGTTAATACATTGTCAATGGGGTACCTCCATGCCGCCTGTACAAAGGTCTAAGGAGAAAGCTCGCATTTTGGATTTCTCGCTTTTGATTATTCTCAACTTAGACATCCATACCGGGACAACATGGACAACAGATAATGGACTCCTCTTTAATGCATAAGCATGTGGCAACAATTAGTGTTCTCATATGAGATTGAGGATATATGTCCAAAACTGAGACTTCCACCATGAATCATGGCTTTAGTTAGCGGCCCAATGTTCTTCTCTAACAATATGCATGCTCCAACCATTAAGGTGGTAGATCTCTCTTACTTCAGACAAGATGGACATGCATAGCAACTCACATGATATTCAACAAAGAATAGTTGATGGCGTCCCCAGAAACATGGTTATCGCACAACAAGCAACTTAATAAGACATAAAGTGCATGAGTACATATTCAATACCACAATAGTTTTTAAGCTATTTGTCCCATGAGCTATATATTGTAAAGGCGAATGATGGAATTTTAAAGGTAGCACTCAAGCAATTTACTTTGGAATGGCGGAGAAATACCATGTAGTAGGTAGGTATGGTGGACACAAATGGCATAGTGGTTGGCTCAAGGATTTTGGATGCATGAGAAGTATTCCCTCTCGATACAAGGTTTAGGCTAGCAAGGTTATTTGAAACAAACACAAGGATGAACCGGTGCAGCAGAACTCACATAAAAGACATATTGTAAACATTATAAGACTCTACACCGTCTTCCTTGTTGTTCAAAACTCAATACTAGAAATTATCTAGACTTTAGAGAGACCAAATATGCAAACCAAATTTTAGCAAGCTCTATGTATTTCTTCATTAATAGGTGCAAAGTATATGATGCAAGAGCTTAAACATGAGCACAACAATTGCCAAGTATCAAATTATCCAAGACATTTTATCAATTACTACATGTAGCATTTCCCGTTTCCAACCATATAACAATTAACGAAGCAGTTTCAACCTTCGCCATGAACATTAAAAGCTAAGAACACATGTGTTCATATGAACCAGCGGAGCGTGTCTCTCTTCCACACAAGCATTTATTCAAACAAAAACAAAAACAAGAAACATACAGACGCTCCAAGTAAAGTACATAAGATGTGACCGAATAAAAATATAGTTTCAAGAGAAGGAACCTGATAATTTGTCGATGAAGAAGGGGATGCCTTGGGCATCCCCAAGCTTAGATGCTTGAGTCTTCTTGAAATATGCAGGGGTGAACCACCGGGGCATCCCCAAGCTTAGAGCTTTCACTCTTCTTGATCATAGTATATCATCCTCCTCTCTTGACCCTTGAAAACTTCCTCCACACCAAACTCGAAACAACTCATTAGAGGGTTAGTGCACAATAAAAATTAACATGTTCAGAGGTGACACAATCATTCTTAACACTTCTGGACATTGCATAAAGCTACTGGACATTAATGGATCAAAAAATTCATCCAACATAGCAAAAGAGGCAATGCGAAATAAAAGGCAGAATCTGTCAAAACAGAACAGTCCGTGAAGATGGATTTTATTGAGGCACCAGACTTGCTCAAATGAAAATACCCAAATTGAATGAAAGTTGCGTACATATCTGAGGATCACTCAAGTAAATTGGCTTAATTTTCTGAGTTACCTACAGAGAATTAGACCCAGATTCGTGACAGCAAAGAAATCTGTTTCACGCGCAGTAATCCAAATCTAGTATTCACTTTACTATCAAAGACTTTACTTGGCACAACAAAACACAAAACTAAGATAAGGAGAGGTTGCTACAGTAGTAAACAACTTCCAAGACACAAATATAAAACAAAGTACTGTAGCAAAATAACACATGGGTTATCTCCCAAGAAGTTCTTTCTTTATAGCCATTAAGATGGGCTCAGCAGTTTTAATGATGCACTCGCAAGAAATAGTAGTTGAAGCAAAAGAGAGCATCAAGAGGCAAATTCAAAAAAAGTTTAAGTCTAACATGCTTCCTATGCATAGGAGTTTTGTAAATAAACAAGTTCATGAAGAGCAAAGTAACAAGCATAGGAAGATAATGCAAGTGTAGCTTCAAAAATTTCAGCACATAGAGAGGCATTTTAGTAACATGAAAATTTCTACAACCATATTTTCCTCTCTCATAATAACTTTCAGTAGAAACATGAGCAAACTCAACAATATATCTATCACATAAAGCATTCTTATCATGAGTCTCATGCATAAAATTATTACTCTCCACATAAGCATAATCAATTTTATTAGTTATAGTGGGAGCAAATTCAACAAAGTAGCTATCATTATTATTCTCATCAAGTGTAGGAGGCATAGTATAATCACAACAAAATTTACTCTCCATAGTAGGTGGCACCAAAAGACCACTATCATTATAATCATCATAAATAGGAGGCAAAGTATCATCAAAGAAAATTTTCTCCTCAATGCTTGGGGGACTAAAAAGATCATGAAAACCAGCTTCCCCAAGCTTAGAACTTTCTATATCATTATCAACAATGGTGTTCAAAGCGTTCATACTAATATTACTACCGAGCATGCAAATAAGATTTCTTAGGTTTTTTAATTTTCGCATCAAACAATCCATGTTTTAAATCAGGAAATAGAATAAGAAGCTCATTCTTGTCCATTATGCCAAACTAGTGTAAACAAGAAACAAAAAGATGCAATTGCAGGATCTAAAGGAAATAGCTTCGAGTACTTACAACGGCGAAAATAGCTTAGTAGCCGAGATCCGGAGTGTGAGTACCTTTTACCTTTCCTCCCCGGCAACGGCGCCAGAAAATAGCTTGATGTCTACGGGAGCTTCTATTCTTGTAGACAGTGTTGGGCCTCCAAGAGCAGAGGTTTGTAGAACAGCGGCAGTTTTCCCTTAAGTGGATCACCCAAGGTTTATCGAACTCAGGGAGGAAGAGGTCAAAGATATCCCTCTCATGCAACCCCGCAACCACAAAGCAAGAAGTCTCTTGTGTCCCCAACACACCTAATAGGTGCACTAGTTCGGCGAAGAGATAGTGAAATACAGGTGGTATAAATAAGTATGAGCAGTAGTAACGCAGTAAAACAGTAAACAAGCAGCGATAGCAGTATTTAGGAACAAGGCCTAGGGATTACACTTTTACTAGTGGACACTCTCAACATTGATCGCATAATAAATAACTCTTTCTCATATGTGCTACATACACTCTTTTGTTGGATGATGAACACATTGCGTAGGATTACGCGAACCCTCAATGCCGGAGTTAACAAGCTCCACAATTCAATGTTCATATTTAAATAACCTTAGAGCATAATAGATCATTGCAAAATAAACCAAGAACTAACATAGTGCACACACTGTCCACATTACACTATGAAGGATGAATAGATCACATCAATACTATCATAATGATAATTAACTCCACAATCTACAAGAGATCATTATCATAGCATACGACAAGAACCACACGGTGCACACACTAGTCACCTTTACACCATGCAGGAGGAATAGACTACTTTAATAACATCACATGAGTAGCACACAACTAGTAGCGATACAAAGCTCATATGAATCTCAATCATGTAAAGCAGCTCATGAGATCATTGTATTGAAGTACATAGGAGAGAGATTAACCACATAGCTACCGGTACAGCCCCGAGCCTGGATGGAGAACTACTCCCTCCTCATGGGAGACAGCAGCGTTGATGGAGATGGCGGTGGTGTCGATGGAGAAGCCTTCCGGGGGCACTTCCCCGTCCCGGCGGCGTGCCGGAACAGAGACTCCTGTCCCCCAGATCTTGGCTTTGCGATGGCGGCGGCTCTGGAAGGTTTCTCGTACCGTGGCTTTTCTGTCTCGAGGTTTTAGGTCCAGGGGCTTTATATAGGCGAAGAGGCGGCGTCAGAAGGTCGAAGGGGCGACGACACCATAGGGGGGCGCGGCCCAGGCCCTGGCCGCGCCACCCTGTCGTCTGGGGCCCACAGGGCCCTCCTCTGGCGGCTCTCGGGTGTTCTGGATGCTTCTGGTGAAAATAGGAACCTGGGCGTTGATTTCGTCCAATTCCGAGAAAATTTCGTTACTAGGATTTCTGAAACCAAAAACAGCAGAAAACAGGAACTGGCACTTCGGCATCTTGTTAATAGGTTAGTTCCAGAAAATGCACGAATATGACATAAAGTGTGCATAAAACATGTAGATATCATCAATAATGTGGCATGGAACATAAGAAATTATCGATACGTCGGAGACGTATCAGAGTCCGTGGTGGTGCCGCCGCGACATAGAGAAGAGCGAGAGGAGGAGCGCCGAGTGTTAGGGTTAGGGTTTTTTGCTTTCTTCATTTCAATTGTTATCCATCTAGCAATCTGTTATATGATCATGACATGATAAATGGAATATAATTGCTTTCTTAATTTTGTAGTGACATTGAGGTATGGCGGACGACACCTTCGTCCGAGATGAGGAGGGGGAAGAAGCGGTGCAAAAATTGATCTATGAGAGTGCCCGTGGTACGGAACCCGATGGAGATGAGAACGAGTTCGAAGACTTTCTGAATGATTTCGGCGAGGGACTTGAGTCTGAACAAGTTAGAAGAGACAACGAAGTGTCCATAAAAAACTCCGGCGAGGTGTATATTTATGTATCAATTAGTCTATGTTCAACGATCCCTAGATGCATTCATTTATTTGTATTGCACTTATTAACGAATAATTTTTTTTAGCCTTCTGCATCATCGAGCAAGTTTGTTAAAACAAAACGAGGCCCGACGAGAGTGTTAAAGGGCGAGGGCACGTTAGCCCTCACGGCATTTAAGGCTAATGGTGAACCGGAGCATCCCAAAGAGTTCTGCCGCAAATTTACAAATCAAGCCGGAGTTCTTGTTAGGGACCATGTACTGATCAGCATTCAAGAGTGGAATAAGCCGAAGAAAGCAGGGACTGGAGCTAGTTATGTCAACGACGCGATGAAAACTTTTCTTTGGGACACTCTACTGACACGATTCAGCCTACCGGAAGACATGACGGAAGGCCAGAAGAATAAAGTCAGGGAATGGACATGGAAGAAGATGGCCATACAATTCCAGACCTGGAAGAAAAATTTATGGGACAAATATAAGAATGAAGATCCAGTATTCGATGATAATCTAGTGAAGATAAAAGATCACTGACCTGCATTTAAGGAGTATAAGCAATCGTCTACTTTTGTGTCCCGATCGGAGACAAATACGAAAAATGCTGCAAAGAAGAAACTTTGGCATCATTTGGGGTCAGGTGGCTACAAGACTGCCATTCCGAAGTGGACAACGTTTGAAAATAAACTGATGGATGCAGGAATCACTCCACAGACATGGGACTGGCCCGAACGGTCCAAGTTCTGGTTGTTCGCGCATGGGGCAGGGTTGGACCCAAATACAGGGCTGATCGTTGCGAACGGAAAATCGAAGGAAAAAATTGAGGCAATCGTACCGAAGCTTGTAGATGCAATTGAAAAGGTCAGAAAGGGAGAGTACATTCCCGATAGAGAGAATGACGAGCTAACACTCGCTCTGGGGAATCCTGAACACGTTGGACGGGTACGAGCTCGCCCAGGTCTCACCATGAAGGAAGCGTTCCCGGAGTCTGCTGACACTTATAGAAGCCGTTCGTGGAAGAAGAAGGACGCCGGCACGTTAACTGAATTGTTAAATAGGTGGAGGCGCTTGAGAAAAATCAGAGGGCACCTGATCAGCCGCTGTTTCTACAGGATCCACAAGCCGATGCTGCCCCATCTCAGCGAAGAAGCAGTGTCGGTTCCTCGCATCTTGACGGATGTGGAGGAAACTACCCCGTGGATTATGTCACGGAGAAGATAGATTGCGAGCTACATATGTTATTCAGGACCGCGTCCGTTAAGGTGGCGGTCGGCTATGTGTACCCAAGTGAAGATGGAGCAATGCACCATCATATGCCCATTCCACCTGGCTGTGTTCGTGTCGGGGTGGATGAAGTTGTTCCGGGTTTTGAAACAGTGGAGCTTGATATTCCTAGAGGTGAAGATGAGAGGACACTGGCCGATGTCAAGCACGGTTTCGCCCTATGGCCGAAGAAGTACATCATCCTTTTGCAAAGGCAACCGACTCCTCCAGATGAGCATCAAAGGCCCTCAACTCCTCCTCCTAGCAGTCCACATGAGCAACAAAGTCCACACCTACCTGAGAGGGACCCAGCGTGAGTCCACCACCTCGAGATCCTCCATGTAAGACAGCGCCCGTTAAGCGGAACGGTACGCCGCCTAGGAAGAAAGCTAGAAAGGAGAAACCACTGCCGCCTATTGAGAAGTTACCTTGGGAAAAAACTCCCGAGGAAAACCAGGAAGCCGTTGACTCCCAGCCGAGGGCTTTTTTTGCTAAGAAAGATCCAGAGATACCTTTTAAGAAGACACTAGATCCGGTGAAAGTTTATCGTACAGTCGAGAATCTATATAACCCTGAACCATCGCCGCCATCTGACTATAGGTGTTCTATTGAAAGGTCGTATGACGATATGATGCAGGCGAAAAAACCCACTACCAGCTCGGGTATCAAGGAGATAAAAGGGATACACCAAGTCTACCAGCTCGGCGGCCCCCCTCTCAAGGTGTTAGACGAGAAGGCCGTTCAAAGTTCTCGGCAATACACCGATTACCCCTTAGCTGAAGTACAATATCAATTTGTTCAAGGGAAAGATTTGGTCGAGAATCTCAGAAAGCTACCAACAAGAATGCGTAACTTGCATACGTGGTACGGTGTTGCCACAAAGGGAGGGATCGAGACTATCATGGTGCGAGTTAAGGAAGAGCACTACTTCCAAGAATACTCTGTGAACGTTGACTTTGCCGAACTCTTCCAGTTATACAATCTTCGGGCCCTCGACAAATCTATCATCAGTTGCTATTGTCTGTAAGTGATTTATTTATATAATTTGAGAAGTCTTTAGCTCAGCTCCTTCATTATCTGCAAATTATAATCTTTTGTGCGCTATGTTATGCAGATCGAAGATGCTCGAATGCAAAAGGCATGAAATCACGGACATTGGGTTCATTGACCCGGACACAATGCATGTCAGGACCATAGAAGAACCCCTCTATAACAGGGATACACCGGAGACTTTGCTAAGGTTTTTGAAGCGACAACGTGACAAAAAGATAATACTTTGGCCTTACAACTTCCAGCGAGTGTTACTCTCTTATAACACATTCTATTTTGCTCACCATATGTTAAAATATTAACTGATGACTTATATATATTATACTACATATTTAAACGTGCACAGGTTTCACTTTATTCTTCTCGTCATTAAAATGTACGAAGGAGAACTTGAAGTCTTTGACTCACTAACCAAAGAGCCTATACTATACAAGTCTTGTTTTCTTATGCTCAAAAGGTAATTCAAATTCTTATCAGTTTTTTTGTGAATTTCCTGATATCAACTGATTGATAACTCTTTTGTGCATTTTCTTTTGTCGGGCAGCGTATGGGAAACTTTCATCAATGAAGATCAGTCCTTTCAATGGGCACCGAAGCTGATATGGCGTGTGAACAAAGTAAGTAATAGTTACCTAGGTCCACACACCTTTATCATACTTGATTATTGTTTGACTGAATTATATTCTTGTACAGAAATGCGCGAAACAACCAGAGGGGACTGATCTATGTGGACACTACATTTGCGAGTACATCCACAGAATTGTCAGCGAGAGAGCGAATAATGAAAGAAATGAAGAGGTACGAAAACAATATTCACAAATTTATATTGTTACCATAAGTTGTGCTGAGTTTCAGTAATAATTGTTTGATTTGTGATTTGATATATACATATATATACACACACACATAGCTCATCTATTCATTTGTATCTTATTCTTTTACAGCTGAGAAGAAAGCGGGAGAAGATCACAATCGAGGAGCACTTCAAAGCAATCTGCGAGGAATTGGCGGGATTTTTCCTTCGGGAAGTCATACCACCATCCGGAGAGTTCCACTATGCATAAAGATCTTCTCCCGCTCCTCGATTGCTTTGTGTATATATAGTTCGACTCGGAGTGTACCACTATGGTACATATAATAGATAGTATGCCTCGGAGAGTACCACTACGCATGCAGATCGATCTTCATGCATGTACTACTTTATTCTGGTGCATCGACTTGATATGCATCGAAGAGTACTACTTATGCAATTACATGTGTGTTATATTATATGCACCAACTTGATATGCATCACCTTGATCTTCATGTACTACGTAAACCCAAACGCGTTTCTGGTGCATCGATGTGATACGAAACACACCGATACCCCTAAACCCCTGCAAAAACCCTAAACTATGAATTCTCTGCCGCGGCAGAGATTCATGCATATTTCCTGCCGCGGTAGCCAACCTTTGGTACCGGTTTGTAATACAAACCGGTACCAAAGCTCCCTCGCCGTGTGCTCTCCTGGGTGCCCACGTGGAGGCGCCATTAATACCGGTTCGTAAGGAACCGGTACGAAAGGGGGAGGGCCTTTTGTACCGGATCTTTTATACCGGTTGAGAAACCGGTGCAAATGGCCCTTACGAACCGGTATAGATGAGCGTTTTTCTACTAGTGCGTTCACTAATGTAAGATGTTTTATCTTTTTGTAGATTCATCTATTTTTGTATGTATCTAGTCTATTTTTAGTGTGTAAATTCACTCATTATGATATTATCTAGTTCATTTTGAAATGTCTAAAACATCTTATATTTCTCAGAGTGAGTAGAAGGGTAGACCAAATGTGTCCAGTCCAGTGCAACGAAGAACTTGTTTGCTAGTACTGGCAGGACTACCACACTACCACCTCGTTGGTCTTGTTTTCTGTTTGGGCTTTGGCATCGATGACCAGTACAAATGGATTCCAGTACAAACTAATTAACACAACCCAGGAATCCATTTGTACTGGACATAGTATATGGCTACGCCAATTAATTTGGACTAGAGGAAGTATTATATATTTGTAGACAAAATACTCTGAGCTCGGTCGATTTATATATATCATATAATCCATGAAAAGGATGACACGGCTTTGATTGAATCATCTGAACTTTATGGTCAAAACGTTATATCAATGTCCGGAACGTGCGTTAAGAAATCACCTAACTTAACTTCAGGAACCCAATACGGCAGTCAAACGATGATCCATGTCTGGATCGTGCTGTACTTCGCCAACCAGGACACATGAGTATCTTGCAAGAAAAAACAGGACATGTAAGCTGTTTCACGTGGAAGTACTTATCTCACCTTTTCCATCTTACTTATGTCCCCTCCAATTTCCCTCTCATCAGCAACATGTCAATTGTTTAGTGCATATTGAGTACTATTTGAATTTCGCTAAAGCGAATGCTCAAATCAATGCCAGGGTATGAGACCGATTATCTCACTGAGAGGCTTAGTTTATTTTTAAATTAATGCTGTTATGCTACGTAAGCTCAGTCAACAATTGGAGGGTTCCGATCAGTCAATATATCTTACAGCTTTGTGAAGCATAGCCGATTAAAAAGATGCTATCAAATGAAGATAGTATTGCGGCGAACCAGATGTTGCTCATCCTTCACAGTCCACATGCTTCGCCCTAAGCTAGCTACCCGAAAGCTTATATGTGTACAGTGTACCTCTGCATGGGTTGCTCAGGAGTTCAGGTGTTGCACGCATGGTAAGCCTTTGTGTGCACTGTTAATCCCAGGACATGCATGTGAACACTATACGTGCGTATGAAGATCACATTTGTGTGGTGTGGTGAGGAGGTATTTACTCAAGTACTTTGACGAAAACCCAGGCTAGGGAGAGCTGACTTTGACCGCTTGACTGAAACCATCAACAGGACTAAGCAAACAGATGGCGTATCTAGAGATAAATATGATCTCAATCGACTGTGATTTTATTAAGTGCAACTTCAGTTTAGTGAAAAGTACCACTTGCAGTTTTCATGAAAAGTGCGATCAAACAAATTGCACTTTTTCGATAAACTGAATTTGCACTTTTTAAAAATAGATTAAGGAGCTTGTGACTTGCACTAACCAAACAAAATACTTAATCCCTCAATGTAAGCATGCATGCATGTGTGCAAAAACTCTAAAATGTGCTGAGCTTGCTCGCTTCCTGTACCACACCCCAATCAAACTTTGGTTAGCATTATTAGTTAAACTTGATATCGTTTGCTTTTTTAAAAACTAGCATAGTGGCCCTCACAAATGCGAGGGCATCGTCTTCATTGTGTTAAAATGGTCAACATAACTATATTATAATCAAATGGATATTAGATAATATGATAAGAAATAATATAGATGTATAATCTTGAAATGAAACCAATTGTCATGCTAATAGGTAGGCCTTAAGCATTGACTACATATTTTTTGTGACATTGCCATTTTTTATTCCTCTCCTTTACTTAACAGTATGTGAGATATAGAGATTGGCATGTTCTCCACGATGGCCATTTGACCATCATTAAATGGGAATACTTACTACATGACATCGTTATTTTCTTGCATTTTCCGAAACACCCTGCGCGATTGTGTTTTTGTCAGGTATCATTATAGTTATGTTCCAAACTTTCCCATTTTTACTATGCGGTGTGCTATGGCATATATTCCACAAAATTATAATGGTACCCCGATAAAAACATAATCGGGCGGTGCGTTTTGGCAAACGCCGGAAAATAACGGTGACATGCATAAATTTTCCTTTATTTAATATGCCAACACATAACTAATATATGAATGCAGTTCAAAAATTAAGATTTTATGACATTTCTAAATTTTTTAGAGGCTGTTAAACTAAATATGATACATAATCATGGTCTTGTGAAAAAATAGGTCTCATATGGTTGAAATTTTGCGGAACTTATCACTAAACTGAGTTTTCGAAATATTGGTATAGTTGATACTGAAATTAGGAATATATAGTTATTTTTTGATGCTTTTGTATATTCAACCATTCACATGCATGCATAGATCAGTATATTCTGTCACGTAGATATGTTAGGAGTATATTTCAGTTTTATTTCACCTACCAAAATATAATTTATTATACTTCATCAACTTTAAATAAGTGTTAAAAAATAAATATATCTAGATTTGTTTACTGTGTAGATACATCTATTTTTGAGAAATTATTTTAAATTGAAAGGAGTAAATATTTTAATAAATGAACAAAATCTGAGCATAGTTAAAAAAATGAATACACACTCCAGGACTACAGTGCTACAACGGCCAGCAACCGTCAGCGTAGCCACAACAGGGTCGTCGCCGCGGATCTACGCCGACGGCCATCGTCGGCGTACTCCTATCAAAGTCTCTAGCATCGGCGTACTCTCCCTGGCTGTTGGCGTAGTAGATACGACGACGGTCGCGTCTAGCCGTCGGCGTCTCTCCCCGTCGGCGCAACTGCCCCCTCAGTTGCCACGACTTGACGTTCGTTTAAAAGTACGCCGACAGCCTTGCCGTCGGCCTAGCCTGCCACGCGTCAACTCTAGAGGGTGTCATAGTACACTTATATGCCGGTGGCCTTGCAGTCAACCTAGGTTCTGTTGTACGCCGATCGTCAAGCTGTCGGTCTAGCTTGACGTGCACATATGGCGAATAGAACTCATATTTTATGCGGGCGAGGTGTGGATACCACTAATCAGGCATCCCTCCAATTTATTTATTTAAATAATATAACTAAATTTGAACTATTTAAAATAAATAAATAACAATAGTAGCACAGTAGGGTTTGTTAGAAAAAATCTTTGAAGGTGCTCTGCGTAGATCTTGACATGCCGTCGTAGTAGTTCCGTCCAAGAGGCGTCAGCACGGGAGTGTGCGAGCCCACGTGGCCAACCTACGCCGACGGTCATCTTCACGCTACGCCGACGGCTGGTGGTACACCAAAGTCCATCATCATTCTATGCCGATGGTCTTTTATACTCCAACTGTGGTCGTCGGCGTTGAAAGATGTACGCATACGGGTTTTTTTCGCCGACCGTCGGGCTTCTCGGCTCCCCTCCTCTAGAGTTACGCCAACGACCCTGATAAAACACCGTCGGTGTAGGCATATGGCCGTCGGCGTACATCGAATTTCCTCTAGTGACAGTAATCGAGCATGTATAATCCTTCCATTTCCATTACCTTTTGTATATCGCGGGACTCTTACTTATGCAAAATATATGGAAGGAAATCACGTTTTAGCTAGACTTTTTATGCTCACGTTCATGTGTATGTTTGGTAGATTTATCTCCCATGCTGGATTAAGGCAACGACGGTAATTGTAGGCATTTTTTTATCGGACGTGCTTTATTTCAGATTTTGTACGTCAGCTAGCTAGAGTTTGTCTTGAACACGTATTCCCTAGAAAGATTAGCTTTGCACGCTTTAAACAATTGTAGGGGCGCGAGTGCAGAAAAAAAGGATGTGTACGTACCAGAACTACATGTTATATAGTTTTGACCGTATTAAAAAGAGACTACACGTACAGGATCTTGAAACGTGACAACTTTTTATGTAACACTTGTTGGCTTTAAATCTCAGCCGTTAAAATTAAGACGAACGAACTATATATTTTAAGTCTATGTGGATTAACCTGTTGTCTCCGTTCAAATCTCTTATTTGCTGAGCCATCCTATTCACAGAGCGATACTGCTGGCTTGATTTCAGATCCATCGTATGGTTAAAGAAAGGACGGTGGTGCCAAGGCAAGAGAAGTAACATGGTGCCAAGACAAGGGGAAAATAAACCGGCCTTAAAAAAAATCAAATTTTCTAAACATCACGAATATGAGTAATTAAATAGCCCTAGAGGTGACGAATCTAAGAATCTAGGTAACTAAAAGGAAGCTAGATCCCAATTTGATCGCGTTGATTTGATATGGTTATCATCAATTGTGTTGTCACTTATCAAATATGCATGAACCTATGATATAAATAGTTATTACTTAGTGCTAGAAGATAGATATTACTTATCCTTTCATGTGCCATTTCGTTGATAAATTTTGTTGTGATACATTTGATTTCCCATTATGAGTACTAATTTTTTTCACTTAAATATTAATGTGATATTTAGAGTATTTTTTAAAACTATATATGTTCTGTACAATCAAAAGGTAATACTAGAAAACATATCTGACAATGGATGTTTTAGTTAAGTCAGTGATAGATTGTCAAGGTTGTGATTAGTTCCAGCAGATCATTCACATGTAAATATGGATTTTTCACGTGTAAATATAGATTTTTCACGTGGCTTTTGGTTAAAGCTCGACCAAATATTCGGTATCACATGTGCCTCTTTATCTCCAAAGAAATATAGAAAAATAAGATGGGCATGCACGTGCGATTTGAAACTTGAATCTCGTGAACAAATACTTTTGCCTATGATTCGAAAGTAAACCAATTCAAAATAAAATTTTAGCTAAATTTCAGCGTACTATGGATGTTTTTGCTGATCTTAATGTAGGCGATTTCCCATTGGACACCTTTTTCAGTGGGTGATGTTTTCCACCCCTCTATCTTTTGAAGTTACACAAAATGTTCCATCGATCATATACCTCACAACCTCTCTTGCTAGCTAATGAATGCCTTCTTAAATACAGTGTACATGTGCATGTGGCTTGAATGCTTAGCTAAGTCTCCTCATTTCTATGGTAACAAAAAGTTGTACACAAACAAGGGCAATAAACACTTTCAGTTATTTTTTTCCTCCAAGAATCATCCCGAAAAGATAACAATTTACTAAAGTTGGCAGTGAAGGCACCTTCAAGAAACACATGTTCAATTAAATATATCTTCCTTAGCTCGAAGCAGCAATTAAAAGGGAAAATAAGATAAAAGTAATAGCAGGACACACTGTTCCATAGATTTCTCGAGATTGGTGGTACTAAATGCTTAGTCAATTTTGTCCTGCCCTGAACAAGACATGGATATTCCACCCTCACATCAAAAATAAGATTAATTTAAAATGTTTTACTATACCCGATTTAATCCTCAACAAGCACATAATGTTTTACTATACAAGTGTGGACTTCAATATAAACATTTATCACACATCTGTTTATACTAAACTTTTTTCCTAATTCTAACTTGTTTTGACAATATATAATCTTGACCAATATATTCTTTGTTACACATAGAAGTATTAGCACCATATATATAAGATTAACAGTAAATATAATTATTATACAGTTTTAACTTCTAACATTGTAAATATATTTCAACTTCAGTTGTGCTTGCTTTATTTCTTATTGAACCCCTTCGGAAAAAACTTATGAATGACTTCGCATTGATCCAATAAATATAAAACATGAAAACACACGCCTCCATGTTTAATGTGTCACATATTGTACAAAGATAAATTGTGTGCATACATATGCGTTATCATCAAATAAATATTTCTTTAAATATCTTGGCCGAAAGCTCTAGAATGTAACAATATTTTGATAAGACAACACTACGTTAGTAGCTGACTACGGGAGGATTCTCCCTTGAATCACTGAATGGAGGCTATTGATGGCTAGGGATACGGTACACCCGCTAATGCAAGATCTAGGTATAACCCTTAACGATCAATCCTCTGAATAAATTATGCACAACACGTTGCCTCAGTGAGCACATCACAAGTCATATCACCAACAAGGAGATCTCTCCGAGCTCTTAAATTACTCCATATGGGTAGAAAGGGGAGCCACATGATATGAATATATGCAAAACGATAAGTTGATTCTTGCGTGAACCATCCAGCAAACCCTTGTTAGGAAGTCAGCACAGCTACGCATGCATGGTAGTGTGGCTGTATGTAATCTAACACAATGGTTTGTGCTTGCCATCGAACTGGCGGCCAAGTTCTTTAGCTAGATCTATTTGTGCTTTGGAAAGATATATGGAATGATGAAGTGAGAGAAACAAAATATCCACACTTACACTCATTTTCTAAAGAATGGTAATATGATTATGGAGAAGGCTGTAAACATTGCAGCTGACGACATATATGATATGTACTATCTTCCCTTGTCAACCATTGCTCATGAACAACAACATGATCTCCAAGAAGAACTGAACTCTCTGTGCATATATATCTGATGATCATGATATATGGAAATTTATGTGGGGGGATTCACATTTCACCATTTACAGAGGTAACAGAGCTATGATTGGGCAACATGACACACCTAAACCAATGTTGGATATATGGAAATCATGCTTCTTGCCAAGACATAAATTATTTGCATGGCTCCTTCCACAAAGCAGATGAACACAAAAGATCTGATGAAGAAGAAGGATCTTCTTGTGAGTTCTCTGATTGTGTATTGTATGACATGCCCATAAGAGACTCTCCTGCATGTGCTATTAGAATGCAGCTTCAGCAAAAAATTCTGGTGGGCAATTGGATTTGAGTGGTGTGACATACACAATATGGTTTAGGAGGCTGAAGGAAGACACTCAGTTAGCTTCATGATGGAGATATTGATTAGTGGATGCTGGATCGTATGTGACCAAAGAAATGATAACATATTCAATGAGAAAGTACCCTCTGTTCCTAGATGTATAGCTAGATATAAATCATTTTCTCCTGGCCGTGCATTTATCTAGGTCAAACCCGAAGGAAGGCATGTAAGCATGGCTAGACACTCTATAAGTTTGTAATAAATGAACCATTGATCATGTAAATATTTTCACCCTTTTATATCAAACGTGCTTCCTTTTTTTACGCAATACATATTTTTCTATTTTATTTTTGTAGCTTCTCCCCTTGAAAATATTGTTGAGCAATCCTATTCGCACGGCGATACTGCTGGCTTGAGTTCAGATCTGCGGTATGTGTACAAGATTTGGGTATAACCCCTACCGATCTCCCCGAGTAAATTATGCACACCCACTTTGTCTGAGCTCATCGTATCTACCAAGCAGATCTCTCCGAACTCTTAAACTAATCCACATGGGTAACTGGTCAGAGGACGGGGAACCACGGGACAGGAATCACTGCAGGAATGGCCGGAGACGCCGACGGCCAAACCCTACGCCGAGGGCTTTTTATCGGGGCCGTCGGCGTACGGCCTCGCCGGGGCAGCGCCGGAAGCCGGCCGTTGGCGTCTAGGTACCGTCGGCGTACAGGTTCCTACGCCGAGGGCGGCCGTCGGCGTCTACCTGGCCCTCGGCGTAGGTACCAGCATAGTTGCTGCCCCAGCGGCGACGCGACGGCGCGCTCACGGCGTCAGGTAAGACGCCGAGGGCTACCCTCGGCATAGGGCATGGCCCCCCTATGCCGACGGCCACCCTCGGCATATAGATTTTTTTATTTTTTTCTTTTTTCTCTCTCTCATATTACTTTATATTATGTTTCTATTATTTATTTACTAGTATGAATTATGTAAAAAAATGGTTCTATTTTTTAAGAATTCGTAGATGGCATATGTAGGTCCCACTGGTGACGCTCTTCGCAGACGGGTCAACCGGAGCCACTAGGCCCAACATTTGCTACGATGTACATATGGGTAGATCCGCGGGGTCCCCGCCCTACGGTTTCCCTAACCCTAACTTTAACCCTAACTCTAACCCTAAACCTAACTCTAGCCCTAACCCTAACCCTAGGGTTTCCACATACATTGCTAACGCTAACTCTAACCCTAACTCTAACCCTAACCCTAACTCTAACCCTAACCCTAGGGTTTCCACATACATTGCTAACCCTAACTATAACCCTAACCCTAACCCTAGGGGTAGATCTGCGGGGTCCCCGCCCCAGGGTACATGGAAACCCCCGCCATGGCTCAAACGGAGCCTATTTTATGGTAAACTATGCCCAACCTATGGTTTGCATGTACATATGTCCTAAGCAAAGCAAAATAAATAAAAAAGTCCACTGGTAAACCCTCGCACGGAGAAAGCTATAGGGGTAGATCTGTGGGATCCCCGTCCCAGGGTTTTCCAAGTTACAGACCACCGGAGCGTCGGAATCGCTGGAAAACTTGTGTGTGCCCACATGGCATGCACAAAAGTGATTTGAGATGGTTTGATATCCAAGGATACCCCCCAAGGTGTGTCCGGCTTCTCGGACAGGGGGTTCCTACACTTAGGCAGATTCTGGATGTATAGGGGGAACTCCCTCTGAGGTGAACTGGAGAGAAAAGTGATACATTTAAGAACTTAAGACCCACACATGATACAAAACACTTAAATAACTAGACCCACACACATACCAAAGAGCTTAAAGTACTAGACCCACACACGAACCGAAACACTTAAAGAACTACACCCACACAGAGGAACCAAAACACTTAAAGAAACTACACCCACACAGGAACCAAAACACTTAAAGACACACATACTCGACACATACACATATTAATCAGAGAAGTCGAAATCTTCATCCTCGCTGCGGGTGTCCTCTGAAGCGGTGGTTGTGAGGTTCCACGACCACCGTTCATCATTCTCCCCCCATGTCGACGCCTCTCCTTTGGCGTACTCTGCTTCAACCTCGGCCTTCCTCTGCCGCTTTCCCGCCCTCCTCTCTCTCCTGTACGCTTGCTTGTCCTTCCAGAATGCGCGCATTGCCTCGACGTCTCCGGCAGTGGCGGAGCCAGGACGTTAGCCTTGTGTAGTCAGTTTATAGTTGTGTAGTCAAATACATGTATTTATATGATTTTTTCGTATTTTTCTGCATGATTTGTGCCTATGTAAGTGGAAAACTGTGTAGTCATATGACTACACAGCCATAGTGTGGCTCCGCCACTGGTCTCCGGGATGGTCTCTGCGCCACTGTGCCATGAACTGCTCGTCCGCCTCGGTGGTATCAATCCGCCGGCCAGCCACCTGCTGCCGCGCTTCACCCTGTGAGCGAAGTAGCGGCTCGGTGAGAGACTCGAGCTTCCGTCGGAGACCGACATCCGGGAAGTTCATTTCGTGGCGCGGCCGAGCCAAACCTCCAAGCCGCAACGTCGTATGCGCGGGCAGCAGCCTCCTTCGTGTAGAAGGTGCCGAGCCACACACGCGTTCCACCGGCGGTGATTTCAGCCGCGAAATGCCCCGCGAGCCGGCGGCGAACGCCGATGAAGCCCGTGTTGCTACGGCGACGAGGAGCCATCTCGGCGGCAGCTCAACTCGAGAGGATTTTGTGGTGCTTGTTGGATGAGAGAAGTGATGAGGGGAGAAATGTTGCTGGTGCTGTTAGTGGAGAAGATATGGCTATATATAGGCCGACGAGGGGCTGAAACGGCGGGAAAACTTGGCGGGAGAAAATGGGCGGGAAAACTTGGCGGGAGAGAATGAGCGGGAAAGGGTGGGCGGGAAAACATGGCGGGAAATCATGGCGGGAAAAAATGGCGGGAGAGAAGCAGCGGGAAAGGGTGGGCGGGAAAAAGGGCGGGATTCCTACACTTAGGCAGATTCTGTATGTATAGGGGGGAACTCCCTCGTACGTGAA
>NW_025901387.1:0-12519 GCF_022539505.1 Lolium rigidum
CTACCCACATGCCCGTATGTTGCGGTCAGAAACCCACCGGCGGGCAGCGACGGGCAACACCGTAGAGCCGGGAATCTCCCAGGACTGCGGCTGGCCCTGGTCCCTCCGAGCGACGGCCCGCAAAGCCTTCTGCCCACACGTCCGATGCTGTCGCAAGGGCGTGCCACCTGACCTATACCTGGTCAGGAAGGTGTTGGATGATGCCTCGCTTAGTTTCCTGCATGGCATACACGTAAACGTTAAATACGAGCCTCGATCGGCTCTCGAGTTGTCTCGTGAATCGGCTCAAAGAGCCGATCCACCCATGATACGTACGAGGTGTACGATCGGATGGTGGTCCTGCTTGATCAAGATAAAGCTGAAGCGACCTACTACGATCTGGGGTTTTTACCGCATAATCGGAACATCCTACTCGTGATTGGGCCTCGCGCTCGCGTACGGTGATCGTAAGCCGATCCAAGACAGGGCCTAAAAACCAACACGAGGTTGATCCTCGGAACGTCCTGTCTAGGGCTAGCAAACTACACCCTACACGCCGCTGGATCCTCCAACCCTTTGTAAGGCCTAACAATGCAGATATTAAACTAATCCTTGAAGAACAAGGAGCAATCATAACGGATCGGATCTACTAAATAATGATCAAGCGGGGTGCCGCCCTTACACCCGTGACAGGCGTAAGGGCGGCTAGATGCCTAAGGGTTGCACGACGATAGCATATGACACGAAGAACAATGCTAACCCTAAAACATCTATGATAACTACGTTGCTCGCCATCAAAAAGGCTTCGAGTACGAGCAACGCATGGACGACGAATAAACGTGTGCTGCCTAGATCGCAAGATGCGATCTAGGCAGCATGGTGCTTACCCGGAAGAAACCCTCGAGACGGGGGAGTTGGCGATGCGCCGAGATTGGTTGTGTTGAACGTTGGTTGTTTTTTATTTCATAAACCCTAGATACATATTTATAGTCCGGGGGACTTTCTAATTCAGGCGTGCACCTAACCGTGCACGGGTAAAACTCTAACTTCTAACCGACACATAATCTACTATGTTACAGATACAAGGGCAAACTAGCCAAAACTTTGCATATAAGGCCGATTCACGTATTTCTTCCGTATATAATCTTCAAGCCCATCTCCAATCGTGGCCCACCTCTGACCCGGTCAAATTCTGGTGATAACACATGCCCCCTGGTTTTGGAAATGACATTTCCAAAATCATTACGCTTTTCTTTCGTCGGGTCATGTCGTGGCAGAGCAGAACTGCTGCAGTATCCTTCATCACGATGCCTTGCCTCTTCCACTTCTCCGCGTGGCCTGCGAACTGTTTTTTTTTACGGGTCGATTTTTCTATCGGCCCCCAATGTTTCATTGCACATGTATCGCACATGCTCATCAGATTAGGTGCCCCCCGAGCCGATTCTGCCAGGTAAGTGCTGATATCGGCTCTATGGTTAGCCACGGCACTACGATGTGAACGTCGGCTCTGTTAGGAACAATGTGGATTTCTTCCAGTGCATCAGCCGACGCAAACCCATTGCCCATTGGATCGACGTTGAACCCAGGCAGAATGAATGGTGATCATAATTTTGGACGATTGCTGGAATCGGCCTCCATGTTGCTTGCTCGATGAAGGTTTTGCAATGTTCCTCCATAGATCCTTGGGGCCGATCACCCGGATCGGCATCGCCATGTTTGTCCATAGATGTTGCTTTTGTTACACGGTCAGGCCGGTGGATAAAACCAGCCTCACCCCATTCTTTGTCACGTCGATGCGCTCGCAGTCGTCCAAATTAATGCCTGAGAGTGGCTCTTGGCCTGATGTCTCCCAAACGTTCATGCCAGCCGTTGAAATCTCGGCTGAATCATCTGCGTGGACGACTTCTACTTCATCTCCATCCCACTGTATTAGGCATTGGTGCATCGTGGATGGAATGCAACAGTTGGCGTGGATCCAATCTCTCCCTAGTAAGACATCATAGGAGCTCTTGCTGTCGACAATAAAGAACGTCATAGGGACCGTTTTCCTTCCCACGGTCAGATCCACGTTTAGAACACCTTGTGCGTCAGATGCTTGGCCGTTGAAATCGCTCAATGTCACATTGGTCTTGATCAGATCCGAGCTGGAGCGTCCCAACCGACGTAGCATGGAGTATGGCATAATGTTAACTGCCGCTCCGGTGTCCACCAACATCTTGTTGACAGGCTGCCCATTGATGTAACCTCGCAAGTACAGGGCCTTCAGATGCCTGTAGCTTCTCTCTCGTGGCTTCTCAAAGATGACCGGCCATGGGCCGCAGTCAAGTTGTGCCACAGGTGCTTCGTTTAATCCTGGAGCGCTAAACTCCATTGGAAGGATGAAGACCATGTTTGTGCCAGCCGATGTCTCATCAACGGCTTTCTTTTGTCTGGGGCGCCACTCTTTCCTTTGTGGCCGACCTTCTTCGTCCAGGGTTCGCTGAATTTTGGCGGCCAGATCAGGCCGCGCCTTCCTCAACGTGTGCAGGTATAACCTTTCCGCTTCCTCTAACCCACGTAGACGCTGAACCCTTCGCTTTTGGGAACGGCTGAGCCCATCAGGGCACCACCTTGGCCGATGATACTTGTCTTCTTCCTCATCATCGTCCTCTAGTTCCTCGAGATCTTCCACCCGAGCGGACTCAGCATGCTTGTTCCGAGGCGGGGGAGGCCCTAGACGTTTGAACACGGACCCGTTAGCTGCATCCTTCTTCTTTTGTTTACATTCTGGGCAGTTGCCGATTGTAGGCAATCGGCTCATTCCTGAATCCCAGCAGTGTCTGAAGAAAGGGCAGTCCCAGTGCCTATCCACGTCGTCTTGCTCCCTTGATTTTTCCTTGGCGTGGCGCTCATATCGCTCCTCGTCGCGATCATGCCGATGACGTCTCCTGTCGTCCCTAGCCAGACGATCTTTTTCATCATCGTCGTTGTATCGCCGGCGTTGGTCGTATTGACCCACATACTTGTTGAGGAGGTGATCAGAGAGAGGTCGCTGATATCTTACGTTCCTCACTTCTCCCTCCGTGATGTAGCGCTTGCCATCGTGACGGAGCCGATCGCGTGGAGCGGCTTCCTCTCGTGTCCTTGCTATGAGAGCAGCTGCCCTCATCTCCGTCCTTACCGAGTGGTGCCCAGGTCCTACCATGTTGATATTGCACGAGAAATCTGGCTGGCACCCTCCATGGTAAGTATACTCCACCATGTTAACGGCGGGGAAGGGATGTGTGTCGACCTTCATGGCGTACTGGCTGAAAATTAGCCGCCCTTGTTCCATCGCCATTTGGACCTGTTGACGCCACACCCTGCAGTCGTTGGTGGCGTGGGTGAACGTGTTATGCCATTTGCAGTATGGCTTCCCGTTCAGCTCTTGCACCGTGGGGATCTTGTGGCCTTCGGGTAACTTCAGCTGCTTCTCCTTGAGTAAGAGGTCGAAAATCTGCTCAGCTTTGGTCACGTCGAAGTCGAACCCTTTTGGAGGACCTTGTGGCTTAACCCACTTACAGGATACGGGGCTTGCCCCCCGAGTCCATTCAGCCACTGCTACCTCTTGATCTCCCGCAAGCACCTTCATCTTCATCCGCCTCAACCAGGACCACCGCACGCTTGAATTTATCCCGGTAAACATCCGGGTGGCGCTGTTCATATGCTCGATAGCTTCGCACCATGTGTGCCGGTGAAGGGTAGTCTGCTTGGGAGGCCACGTCCTTGATCGATGATGAGAGACCCACCACCGCCAACTCGACTGCTTGTTTTTCACTTACATGAACCGAATAGCATCGGTTCCTAACGGTCCTGAAGCGCTGGACGTATTCTGCCACTGTTTCCCCGCGCTTCTGTCGTATTTGTGCTAGATCGGCAATGCCAGCCTCGGAAGCCTCTGAGTGATACTGCTCGTGGAACTGTTCTTCCAACTGCTTCCAAGACCGGATTGAGTTTGGTGGCAGCGATGTGTACCAACCGAAAGCCGATCCTGTGAGGGACTGCGCGAAGAACCTCACACGCAGCTCGTCTGACGCTGAGATCGTGCCCAGCTGTGCCAAATATCGGCTCACGTGCTCGATGGAGCTGGAACCATCTGATCCGCTAAACTTTGTGAAGTCAGGGAGCCGATATTTGGGTGGTAGCGGGATCAATTCGTACTCGTTGGGGTACGGCTTGGTATAGCCGATTGTCCTCCTTTTCGGCATCATGCCGAACTGGTCTTTCAGAATTGTACAGATTTGATCCGCGGTGATGGCTGAAGGCGTCGAACCCTGAAGATTCGCCGGGGTGGCATACTTAGCCAGCCATACTTGCTTTTCCAGCTCTGAGCCAACTGCAGGAGCTGAGCTCTGGAGGTTTGTCGGAGTGGCGTACTTAGCTAGCCACGTCTGCTTCTCAAGATCTGTTCCCGACGTTCCTCCTGTTGTTCCAGAAGTCCCTGCTGTTGCAGCCTGGTTTGAGAGTGCCTAGTTACTGCAGTCTGGCACGTATGCGCACGTGTATCCATGGGGGATCTCCTTGGGCGCCTCATGTAAGAATTGGTAGTCACTAGGGTCACCACCAATCTTGTAGACGACGTATGCCGATGAATTCGGCACTTCTGGTGCTGCCAACGCGAACGGCAGCGGTGGACGGGACTGGAGTGGCATCTCTCCTTGGTAAGTCCCTAGAGCTGGTCCCGAGGGAGAATACCGATGGCTCATGATTTCCTGGAGCACACGCGGAGCGACACGCTCCAAAGTGTTCACCAGGCTCTCAGAATGGCGGTGCAGCGAATGAGCCACCATGAAGTTGATCTCCCGACGCGGCGACCTGGTGCGTTCTTCGACGGGGAGGACAGGTCCACTCCATCGAGCGCGCCTTCAGGTGAGAAACCCTTCCACCTGATGCCATGGGAGCGGGTTCTGTGGAAAGAGCCGATGAGGTCGGCTTCGAGGACTGCTTTGATCTCGTCATGCTTCTTCTTGAGCTCTTCAGTCAGATCCTCGTACTTGACCGGAGTGCCTTCCGCCATCTCGGATGTAGATGGCGATGCGGTGGATGTCGAAGATTGTCCCACCGGGCGTGCCAGAATGTGTTGCGGTCAGAAACCCACCGGCGGGCAGCGACGGGCAACACCGTAGAGCCCGGAATCTCCCAGGACTGCGGCTGGCCCTGGTCCCTCCGAGCGACGGCCCGCAAAGCCTTCTGCACACACGTCCGATGCTGTCGCAAGGGCGTGCCACCTGACCTATACCTGGTCAGGAAGGTGTTGGATGATGCCTCGCTTAGTTTCCTGCATGGCATACACGTAAACGTTAAATACGAGCCTCGATCGGCTCTCGGGTTGTCTCGTGAATCGGCTCAAAGAGCCGATCCACCCATGATACGTACGAGGTGTACGATCGGATGGTGGTCCTGCTTGATCAAGATAAAGCTGAAGCGACCTACTACGATCTGGGGTTTTCACCGCATAATCGGAACATCCTACTCGTGATTGGGCCTCGCGCTCGCGTACGGTGATCGTAAGACGATCCTAGACAGGGCCTAAAAACCAACACGAGGTTGATCCTCGGAACGTCCTGTCTAGGGCTAGCAAACTACACCCTACACGCCGCTGGATCCTCCAACCCTTTGTAAGTCCTAACAATGCAGATATTAAACTAATCCTTGAAGAACAAGGAGCAATCATAACGGATCGGATCTACTAAATAATGATCAAGCGGGGTGCCGCCCTTACACCCGTGACAGGCGTAAGGGCGGCTAGATGCCTAAGGGTTGCACGACGATAGCATATGACACGAAGAACAATGCTAACCCTAAAACATCTATGATAACTACGTTGCTCGCCATCAAAAAGGCTTCAGTACGAGCAACGCATGGACGACGAATAAACGTGTGCTGCCTAGATCGCAAGATGCGATCTAGGCAGCATGGTGCTTACCCGGAAGAAACCCTCGAGACGGGGGAGTTGGCGATGCGCCGAGATTGGTTGTGTTGAACGTTGGTTGTTGTTTATTTCATAAACCCTAGATACATATTTATAGTCCGGGGGACTTTCTAATTCAGGCGTGCACCTAACCGTGCACGGGTAAAACTCTAACTTCTAACCGACACGTAATCTACTATGTTACAGATACAAGGGCAAACTAGCCCAAACTTTGCATATAAGGCCGATTCACGTATTTCTTCCGTATATAATCTTCAAGCCCATCTCCAATCGCGGCCCACCTCTGACCCGGTCAAATTCTGGTGATAACACCGTACCACCATCTGGAATCACCGCATCGGAAGAGATCCTGTCCAGCGGCGTCAGTTGGCACAATGTACCCTTGCGCTCTTTCGAATCCTGCTGCTCGCCCTTCTGCGCACCCTGCTGCTTGAACTTGACGACGCGGGAGAAGGGATTGTGCGCGGAGGGTACCTGAGTTTGGTGAGTATGAAGAACACAGGGCAAGCCAAACGGCTGAGATGCAGGCAGAGCTACACTTTGTGTTGCTGAATCGTGATAAAACTTGCATGAACCGACGAGGCTCGCGGCGGTGATGACATCGCATCGGGATGCGATTTCTTCAAAGGGGCCATCAGCAAACACCCAAGAACTGCCACTCTCATTGATCGATCTCGCCATTGGAAGGATGCGGTCAAGTGGGTGTGGGGGTGTGGGAGTGGGACGCTGGCGTTTGGGTATGAGGTATTGGAGGACAGTACGAGCGGCAGCTGGTAGAGCGATATGGATAAAAGTCCACAACTCCTACTAGTACCATTAAACAGGTGGCTCGAGATAATCCGAAAAAGGCATGGCGGCGGTGGTGCAGGGGCTGCTGGTGTAGGCGGGGTCACCAGAGAAGATGGAGATGAAGAAGACGGAGAGGCAGGCAAAAAAACAATTTGAATTGAAATCAATATACGAGTACTACGGGCGTGCCTTCTCTCTCTGGTCTCTGCTGCACTTACTGCACCTGTCGTGAAGGCGTGTGACCCGAGAAGAAGCTAATGTATTGTATAGCTGTCCTTGCACGCCGTGGAGCTGTATTTTGTCTCATCAAATCAGCTCTGGACAGTTTCAGCAGAGAAAAGATCCTTTGCCATCATCATGATATATTACCACGGGCCCACGGCAGTGCACATTCATCTTGTACTACCATATACTGTACTGCTCTATATGTTGCACAAACCACCACTTGGACATTTTTTTTGCAGTTTCCACCATGTGGTGGTCTAAAATGTTGCAAATTGCACCACTTGGTTATCTAATCAGCTAGTTAGTCATGTTGATAGCAAAATCGACAAGTGGGTTCAACATGTCAATGGTCCAATTAATGTTTTAGAAAAATTGATTTTTCAAAATTCATACTTCTTTTATTTAGCTATTTAAAAATATGTATTCATTTATTTCAACAAATATTGTGCGGTCTTGAATTTTTTCAAACAAATATTATGGCATCAGGTTCGGGACTCCTGATAAGGACTGGTCGTGGTACGGGAACCCGAAATGAGGCCCACAACATGGTCGAAAGTGGCAAGAAACCCGTCGAGGTGGATGAACTCGGGAAACCTTGGTAGAGGTAGGGATCTTGAGGAGGCCATTAGGGTTAGCCTACCCCCCAATAAGCGTATGAGCGAAAAAAATCACATAAGTAGTAGCTATTGTTAAAATTTCACAAATATTACGCGCTTTTGAATATTTCAAAAGTATTGTGGCGTCACGTTGGCCTTGCCCGAATTTTACCTTTCAGGCTAGATGTCACGAGCATGATCACTCAACCAACCGGGTCCAAACATATATATACAATTGGCCTCCTCGAGCCTACACCGACCAGAGATTGTCGCTGAAACTGGATCATATAGTGTCTATAGGATTGATGCCCTAAGGAAATATTCCAACAACGGAAGCCGTTTGATTCGTTGTATTATATTCCTTAGGAATCTTGTTGGGCTTGTTTGGTTCGAAGAAATTCATAGAAATTTTGTGGGATTCAAATCTCAGTGGCTCCTTTGATTCTTGAATACATGATAATTCATACTAATTCACGTGTTTTTTGTGTAGCACTACAACCAAAGAACATGGAATTCAAATTTGTGTGATTTCTTTCATATAGGATTAATTCAACATGCAATCATATTCAATTCCTGCATTATTTCTATTTTAACATTTTGTACACATCATGCATGCGACCAAAACAATGCGTACATGGTGGGGGGGGGGTTGTTTCGTTGCAAAAGCACTTGGTCACACCACAAACAAACATGCAACAATTAATCTAAATTCATGTGGTTTCCCCGCGATGCAACCAAACAATATTCGATGAAACTAAGCATGCCATAAACATATACAATACACACCATAAATTTTGGCTGCTTTGATTATTCGCAAGATTTTCAAAGTGCGGGAATATGAAAATTGTATGATTAGAGAGTGATGATCATCTCCAAATATATAGGATTGAGAAACAACGGTATTTGGATCCAATAACGTTTGATTACATGTGAAAACCAAAAGAAATAATAACATGCGGTTACACAATGAAGGATTTTTTGTTTTTATATAAAAATGTATTGTCAATGAATTCTGAAAATTGCAATCCTATGAATTAAACAATCAGAAATCGTGTCAGACTAATTCCTACGATTCGAGATTCTAGTACGGAGTATGATTTCTTTGAAGGGGCGCGAGAGGGACGTGGGTAGCAATGTCGGGTCCCTGTCTTGTCTCGTATACACTCGTACTTACGTCGGACTAATGTTGCTCGGGAAGTCTTAATCCGACGTACTCGAAGCTAGATGCATCACTTGTTTCCGATCGACACCAGAAATCCTCAACTCGTCTCCAGTATCTGTCCTCGTTTTTTTCGGCAAAATAGACAGAAATAACCCAAAGTCAAAAAGATTGGGAAAAACAAACTTTCGACATACTAGCAAGATTGGGTTATTTTTGTCTAAATTCTCGTTTTTTTCTCTTGGCTTCCCTACCCTTGAATCCATGTCACTTACGTGTGTTGCCCATGCGTCAGGTCCCACACTTCAGTGAGCACAAGTGACGTGCTCGTACATACGCAAACTCCCGGCGATCTTCTTTGTCAAGAGAAGACGCATCAAGATTCAAGACCCGATCGCATTTCTTGCTTTCGGCCAGGGGTCCTCCATGTAAAAGTTAGGGATTTAGATGTAATTTCATGTTTATTTTGTGTGCTGTTGTAAACAATTGATTTTTTATGTCTATTTGAATCTTGGTCAAATCCTAGGTTTGACCTAGATTTAAACTAGTTTAAAACATGAAAATGAATAACTAAGCATGGATCCTCCTTAGTCAATCCAAAATGAAGCTTTTGGGAGGTTTTTGAAATTTCCATGTTTGAAACCCAAAACCACTTCTTTCATGCTAGACTTCATAAGACATAGTTTAGGGATAGGGGTACATACATGATTTGTCTGGTTTCAATATGTCTAGACCTTGTTTATCAACTTGAATGCTTACTATATGACATAAGAAGACTATGTGCTTTGGTTTTTCATTTATCTATTTTTTTTTTATTTTATGCCCATTTGAATCTTGGTCAAATCCCAAGTTTGACCAGGATTCAAACAAGTTTAAAACATGAAAATGAAAAGGTGTAAGCATGGATCCTTGAAATTTTGGGAGGTTCTTGAAATTTCCATGCATGTTTGAAACCCAAAACCACTTTTCTTCATGCTGGACTTCCTAAGACAGAGTTTAGGGTTAGGGGTAGATACATGATTTTTCTGGTTTGAATATGTCTAGACCTTGTTTATCAACTTGAATGTTTACTATATGACATAATTAAGAAGGCTATGTGCTTTGGTTTTTCATTCTTTAGATTTTTTGTCTGAATTTTTATGCCCATTTGAATCTTGGTCAAATCCTAGGTTTGACCAAGATTTAAATAAGTTTAAAACATGAAAATGAAAAGATAAGCAACGATCGTTTAGTCGCTCTAAAATGAAGCTTTTGGGAGGTTTTTGAAATTTCCATGTTTGAAACTCAAAACCACTTCTCTTCATGCTTGACTTCATAAGACGAATTTTAGGGTCGATAAGGGGTAGATACAAGATTTGTTTGGTTTGAATATGTCTAGACCTTGTTTATCAACTTGAATGCTTACTATATGACATAAGAGGACTATGTGCATTGGTATTTCATTTTTTGATTTCTATGCCCATTTGAATCTTGGTAAATCCTAGGTTTGAGCAAGATTTAAACAAGTTTAACATGTGAAAATGAAAAGGTAAGTCCGGATCCTTCTCTTAGAAACCCTAAAATGAAGCTTTTGGGAGGTTCTTGAATTTACCATGTTTGAAACCAAAAACCACTTCTGTTCATGCTTGACTTCATAAGACAGAGTTTAGGGTTAGGGGTAGATACATGATTTTTCTGGTTTGAATATGCCTAGACCATGTTTATCAATTTGAATACTTACTATATGACATAAGAAGGCTATGTGCTTTGGTTTTTCATTCTTTTGATTTTTTCTAATTTTTTATGCCCATTTGAATCTTGGTCAAATCCTAGGTTCGACCAAGATTTAAACAAGTTTAAACATGACAATGAAAAGGTAATTAATCCTAGATCCTTCTTAATTAACCAGTCAGTCTAATTAAAATGAAGCTTTTGGGAGGTTTTTGAAATTTCCATGTTTGAAACCCAAAACCACACATCTCTGCTTCATGCTTGACTTCATATATAATTAAGACAAAGTTTAGGGTTAGGGTGTACATGATTTGATTGGTTTGAATATGTCTAGAGCTTGTTTATGAACTTGAATGTTTACTATATGTCATAACAAGACTATGTGCTTTGGTTTTTTATTTTATTTATTTTATGCCCATGCATTTGAATATTGGTCAAATACTAGGTTTGACCAAGATTTAAACAAGTTTAAAACATGAAAATGAAAAGGTAAGCCTGGATCCTTCTTAGTCACTCTAAAATGAAGATTTTGGGAGGTTTTTGAAATTTCCATGCATGTTTGAAACCAAAAGCCACTTCTCTTCATGCTTGACTTCATAAGACAGAGTTTAGGGTTAGGGGTAGATACATAATTTGTCTTATTGGAATATGTCTACACTTTGTTTATCAACTTTTGAATGCTTACTATATATATATATATATATATATATGTGACATAAGAAGACTATGTGCTTTTGTTTTTCATTTTTCTGATTTTTTTTTATTTTTATGCCCATTTAAATCTTTGTCAAATCCTAGGCTTGACAATGATTTAAACAAGTTTAAAACATGAAAATGAAAAGGTAAGCATGGATCCTTCTTAGTCACTCTAAAATGAAGCTTTTGGGAGGTTTTTGAAATTTCCATGTTTGAAACCAAAAAACACTTCTCTTCATGCTTGACTTCATAAGACATAGTTTAGGGTTAGGCGTAGATACATGATTGAATATGTCTAGACCTTGTTTATCAACTTTTGAATGCTTAAATTATATATATATATATATGTGTGACATAAGAAGACTATGTGCTTTTGTTTTTCATTTTTCCGATTTTTTTTAATTTTATGCTGATGGCGTGTATTTCACACGTTCGTTGGGCAACCCCAAGAGGAAGGTATGATGCGCACAGCAGCAAGTTTTCCCTCAGAAAGAAACCAAGGTTTATCGAACCAGGAGGAGCCAAGAAGCACGTTGAAGGTTGATGGCGGCGGGATGTAGTGCGGCGCAACACCGGAGATTCCGGCGCCAACGTGGAACCTGCACAACACAACCAAAGTACTTTGCCCCAACGAAACGAGTGAGGTTGTCAATCTCACCGGCTTGCTGTAACAAAGGATTAACCGTATTGTGTGGAAGATGATTGTTTGCAGAGAAAACAGTAAAAACAAGTATTGCAGCAGATTTGTATTTCAGTATTAAAGAATGGACCGGGGTCCACAGTTCACTAGAGGTGTCTCTCCCATAAGATAAAAGCATGTTGGGTGAACAAATTACAGTCGGGCAATTGACAAATAGAGAGGGCATAACAATGCACATACATGACATGATAAGTATAGTGAGATTTAATTGGGCATTACGACAAAGTACATAGACCGCCATCCAACCGCATCTATGCCTAAAAAGTCCACCTTCAGAGTTATCATCCGAACCCCCTCCAGTATTAAGTTGCTAACAACAGAAAATTGCATTAAGTATGGTGCGTAATGTAATCAACAACTACATCCTCGGACATAGCGCCAATGTTTTATCCCTAGTGGCAACAGCACAACACAACCTTAGAACTTTCTGTCACTGTCCCAGGTGTCAATGCAGGCATGAACCCACTATCGAGCATAAATACTCCCTCTTGGAGTTAAGAGCAAAAACTTGATTAGTTCATTACATACATGAATAATGATACTAGCTAAAATACTGCCTCCGATCCAAATTAATTGACTCAACTGGATGTATCTAGCTAGATATGCACAAATTAATTGACTCAAGTTTGTCTAGCTAGATGCACTCGCTAGACAAAGCTGAGTCAATTTGATTTGGATATGAGGGAGTACTTTATTTTGACTCAAAGGCATATCG
>NW_025901388.1:0-14769 GCF_022539505.1 Lolium rigidum
TGTCTTAGTATGGGTTTCCTCTAAACAAGCATCATAGGGGTTATGCCGAGGCTGCCTCCGTTTAAGTGAAATAATGTGAAAGGAGGTGAATGTCCGACCAAGCCCTGTGCAGTTCCCAGGCTTACGGTTTGTCTTCACTGGGAGGCCAAGCTCATGGGGAGAGGTGCCTATACTAGGATATATAAGTGAAAGGTTATGGTTGATGATCCGCGTACTGAGTTACGATGATTCGGGGTTATCCCCGACGGATGTAATCAAATGTTGTGGCACAAGTGTGCAACCTCTGCAGGGTGTAAACTGATACGTCTCCGACGTATCGATAATTTCTTATGTTCCATGCCACATTATTGATGATATCTACATGTTTTATGCACACTTTATGTCATATTCGTGCATTTTCTGGAACTAACCTATTAACAAGGTGCCGAAGTGCCGATTGCTCGTTTTCTGCTGTTTTTGGTTTCAGAAATCCTAGTAACGAAATATTCTCGGAATTGGACGAAATCAACGCCCAGGTTCCTATTTTGCCCGGAAGCATCCGGAACACACGAGAACCGCCAGAGAGGGGGCACAGGCCCACCAGACCATAGGCCGGCGCGGCCTGGGGGTGGCCCGCGCCCCCCTATGGTGTCGTCGCCCCGTTGACCCTCCGACTCCGCCTCTTCGCCTATAAAAAGGTCCCTGACCTAAAACTTCGATACGAAAAAGCCACGGTACGAGAAACCTTCCAGAGCCGCCGCCATCGCGAAGCCAAGATCTGGGGGACAGGAGTCTCCGTTCCGGCACGCCGCCGGGACGAGGAAGTGCCCCCGGAAGGCTTCTCCATCGACACCACCGCCATCTCCATCAACGCCGTTGTCTCCCATGAGGAGGGAGTAGTTCTCCATCGAGGCTCGGGGCTGTACCGGTAGCTATGTGGTTCATCTCTCTCCTATGTGCTTCAATACAATAATCTCATGAGCTGCCTTACATGATTGAGATTTATATGATGATGCTTGTAATCTAGATGTCATTATGCTAGTCAAGTGAATTTTACTTATGTGATCTCCGGAGACTCCTTGTCCCACGTGTGTAAAGGTGACAGTGTGTGCACCGTGTGGGTCTCTTAGGCTATATTTCACAGAATACTTATTCACCGTTATGAATGGCATAGTGAAGTGCTTATTTATATCTCTTTATGATTGCAATGTGTTTTGTATCACAATTTATCCATGTGCTACTCTAGTGATGTTATTAAAGTAGTTTATTCCTCCCGCACGGTGTAATGGTGACAAGTGTGTGCATCCGTGTTAGTACTTGGCGTAGGCTATGATTATGATCTCTTGTAGATTATGAAGTTAACTATTGCTATGATGGTATTGATGTGATCTATTCCTCCTACATAGTGTGAAGGTGACAAGTGTGCATGCTATGTTAGTACTTGGTTTAGTTGTGTTGATCTGTCATGCACTCTAAGGTTATTTAAATATGAACATTGAATATTGTGGAGCTTGTTAACTCCGGCATTGAGGGTTCGTGTAATCCTACGCAATTAGTGGTGTTCATCATCCAACAAGAGAGTGTAGAGTATGCATTTATCTATTCTGTTATGTGATCAAAGTTGAGAGTGTCCACTAGTGAAAGTCTAATCCCTAGGCCTTGTTCCTAAATACTGCTATCGCTGCTTGTTTACTGTTTTATTGCGTTACTACTGCTGCGTTACTACTGCTTGTTTACTGTCCTGGGCAAAGCACTTTTCTGGTGCCGTTGCCACTGCTCATATTCATTCATACCACTTGTATTTCACTATCTCTTCGCCGAACTAGTGCACCTATTATGTGTGTTGGGGACACAAGAGACTTCTTGCTTTGTGGTTGCAGGGTTGCATGAGAGGGATATCTTTGACCTCTTCCTCCCTGAGTTCGATAAACCTTGGGTGATCCACTTAAGGGAAACTTGCTGCTGTTCTACAAACCTCTCGCTCTTGGAGGCCCAACACTGTCTACAAGAATAGAAGCTCCCGTAGACATCAAGCTATTTTCCGGCGCCGTTGCCGGGGAGGAAAGGTAAAAGGTACTCACACTCCGGATCTCGGCTACTAAGCTATTTTCGCCGTTGTAAGTACTCGAAGCTATTTCCTTTAGATCCTGCAATTGCATCTTTTTGTTTCTTGTTTACACTAGTTAGGCATAATGGACACCAATGAGCTTCTTATTCTATTTCCTGATTTAAGACATGGATGGTTTGATCCGAAAATTAAAAAACCCATGGAACATATTAGCATGAATACTTTGAATACAATTGTTGCTAATGATATAGAAAGTTCTAAGCTTGGGGAAGCTGGTTTTGATGAGCATGATCTTTTTAGTCCCCCAAGCATTGAGGAGAAAATTTTCTTTGATGATACTTTGCCTCCTATTTATGATGATTATAATGATAGTGGTCTTTTGGTGCCACCTACTATGGAGAGTAAATTTTGTTGTGATTATACTATGCCTCCTACACTTGATGAGAATAATAATGATAGCTACTTTGTTGAATTTGCTCCCACTATTACTAATAAAATTGATTATGCCTATGTGGAGAGTAATAATTTTATGCATGAGACTCATGATAAGAATGCTTTATGTGATAGTTATATTGTTGAGTTTGCTCATGATGCTACTGAAAGTTATTATGAGAGAGGAAAATATGGTTGTAGAAATTTTCATGTTACTAAAATGCCTCTCTATGTGCTGAAATTCTTGAAGTTACACTTGTTTTATCTTCCTATGCTTGTTACTTTGCTCTTCATAAACTTGTTTATTTACAAGACTCCTATGCATAGGAAGCATGTTAGGCTTAAATGTGTTTTGAATTTGCTTCTTGATGCTCTCTTTTGCTTCAACTACTATTTCTTGTGAGTGCATCATTAAAACTGTTGAGCCCATCTTAATGGCTATAAAGAAAGAACTTCTTGGGAGATAACCCATGTGTTTATTTTGCTACAGTACTTTTTTTTTATTTGTGTCTTGAAAGTTTTTACTACTGTAGCAACCTCTCCTTATCTTATTTTTATTGCATTGTTGTGCCAAGTAAAGTCTTTGATAGTAAGGTTGATACTAGATTTGGATTACTGCGCAGAAACAGATTTCTTTGCTGTCACGAATCTGGGCCTAATTCTCTGTAGGTAACTCAGAAAATTATGCCAATTTACTTGAGTGATCCTCAGATATGTACGAAACTTTCATTCAATTTGAGCATTTTCATTTGAGCAAGTCTGGTGCCTCAATAAAATTCGTCTTTACGGACTGTTCTGTTTTGACAGATTCTGCCTTTTATTTCGCATTGCCTCTTTTGCTATGTTGGATGAATTTCTTTGATCCGTTAATGTCCGAGTAGCTTTATGCAATGTCCAGAAGTGTTAAGAATGATTGTTTCACCTCCGAACATGTTAATTTTTATTGTACACTAACCCTCTAATGAGTTGTTTCGAGTTTGGTGTGGAGGAAGTTTTCAAGGATCAAGAGAGGAGTATGATGCAATATGATCAAGGAGAGTGAAAGCTCTAAGCTTGGGGATGCCCCGGTGGTTCACCCCTGCATGTTTCAAGAAGACTCAAGCGTCTAACCTTGGGTATGCCCAAGGCATCCCCTTCTTCATCGACAAATTATCAGGTTCCTTCTCTTGAAACTATATTTTTATTCGGTCACATCTTATGTACTTTACTTGGAGCATCTGTGTGCTTTTGTTTTTGTTTTTTTTTGTTTTTGTTTGAATAAATGCTTGTGTGGGAGAGAGACACGCTCCGCTGGTTCGTATGAACACATGTGTTCTTAGCTTTTAATTTTCATGGCGAAGGTTGAAACTGCTTCGTTAATTGTTATATGCATGGTTGGAAACGGAAAATGCTACATGTAGTAATTGGTAGAATGTCTTGAATAATTTGATACTTGGCAATTGTTGTGCTCATGTTTAAGCTCTTGCATCATATACTTTGCACCCATTAATGAAGAAATACATAGAGCTTGCTAAAATTTGGTTTGCATATTTGGTCTCTCTAAAGTCTAGATAATTTCTAGTATTGAGTTTTGAACAACAAGGAAGACGGTGTAGAGTCTTATAATGTTTACAATATGTCTTTTATGTGAGTTTTGCTGCACCGGTTCATCCTTGTGTTTGTTTCAAATAACCTTGCTAGCCTAAACCTTGTATCGAGAGGGAATACTTCTCATGCATCCAAAATCCTTGAGCCAACCACTATGCCATTTGTGTCCACCATACCTACCTACTACATGGTATTTCTCCGCCATTCCAAAGTAAATTGCTTGAGTGCTACCTTTAAATAATTCAAAATTTATCACCTCTGATTTGTGTCAATGTTTTATAGATCATGAGGAAGTATGTGGTGTTTTATCTTTCGATCTTGTCATTTACTTCGACAGACTTTCACAATGGACTAGTGGCTTCATCCGCTTATCCAATAATTTTGCAAAAAGAGCTGGCAATGGGGTTCCCAGCCCCGATTAATTAACTTGCATTAATAATTCTCTTCACATGTTTTGCTCTGATTCATCAGTAAGCAACTTAATTTTGCAAATAGACACTCTTCATGGTATGTGATTGTTGGAAGGCACCCGAGGATTCGGTTAGCCATGGCTTGTGTAAGCAAAAGGTTGGGAGGAGTGTCATCCATAAATAATGAAACTAAAGTACATGTGTAAACAAAAGAGAAGAGGGATGATCTACCTTGCTGGTAGAGATAACGTCCTTCATGGGAGCCGCTCTTGAAAGTCTGGTTGATGAGGTAGTCAGAGTGCCCACTACCATTTGTTGACAACAACAAACACCTCTCAAAATTTTACTTTTATGCTCTCTTTATGTTTTCAAAATAAAAGCTCTAGCACAAATATAGCAATCGATGCTTTCCTCTTTGAAGGACCTTTCTTTTACTTTTATGTTGGGTCAGTTCACCTATTTCTCTCCACCTCAAGAAGCAAACACTTGTGTGAACTGTGCATTAATTCCTACATACTTGCATATTGCACTTGTTATATTACTCTATGTTGACAATTATCCATGAGATACACATGTTACAAGTTGAAAGCAACCGCTGAAACTTAATCTTCCTTTGTGTTGCTTCAATACCTTTACTTTGATTTATTGCTTTATGAGTTAACTCTTATGCAAGACTTATTGATGCTTGTCTTTAACTACTATTCATGAAAAGTCTTTGCTTTATGATTCAGCTTGTTTACTCATGTCATTACCATTGTTTTGATCGCTGCATTCATTACATATGCTTACAATAGTATGATCAAGGTTATGATGGCATGTCACTCCAGAAATTATCTTTGTTTTCGTTTACCTGCTCGGGACGAGCAGAAACTAAGCTTGGGGATGCTGATACGTCTCCGACGTATCGATAATTTCTTATGTTCCATGCCACATTATTGATGATATCTACATGTTTTATGCACACTTTATGTCATATTCGTGCATTTTCCGGAACTAACCTATTAACAAGGTGCCGAAGTGCCGCTTGCTCGTTTTCTGCTGTTTTTGGTTTCGTAAATCCTAGTAACGAAATATTCTCGGAATTGGACGAAATCAACGCCCAGGTTCCTATTTTGCCCGGAAGCATCCAGAACACACGAGAACCGCCAGAGAGGGGGCACAGGCCCACCAGACCATAGGCCGGCGCGGCCTGGGGGTGGCCCGCGCCCCCCTATGGTGTCGTCGCCCCGTTGACCCTCCGACTCCGCCTCTTCGCCTATAAAAAGGTCCCTGACCTAAAACTTCGATACGAAAAAGCCACGGTACGAGAAACCTTCCACAGCCGCCGCCATCGCGAAGCCAAGATCTGGGGGACAGGAGTCTCTGTTCCGGCACGCCGCCGGGACGGGGAAGTGCCCCCGGAAGGCTTCTCCATCGACACCACCTCCATCTCCATCAACGCTGCTGTCTCCCATGAGGAGGGAGTAGTTCTCCATCGAGGCTCGGGGCTGTACCGGTAGCTATGTGGTTCATCTCTCTCCTATGTGCTTCAATACAATAATCTCATGAGCTGCCTTACATGATTGAGATTTATATGATGATGCTTGTAATCTAGATGTCATTATGCTAGTCAAGTGAATTTTACTTATGTGATCTCCGGAGACTCCTTGTCCCACGTGTGTAAAGGTGACGAGTGTGTGCACCGTGTGGGTCTCTTAGGCTATATTTCACGGAATACTTATTCACTCGTTATGAATGGCATAGTGAAGTGCTTATTTATATCTCTTTATGATTGCAATGTGTTTTGTATCACAATTTATCCATGTGCTACTCTAGTGATGTTATTAAAGTAGTTTATTCCTCCCGCACGGTGTAATGGTGACAAGTGTGTGCATCCGTGTTAGTACTTGGCGTAGGCTATGATTATGATCTCTTGTAGATTATGAAGTTAACTATTGCTATGATGGTATTGATGTGATCTATTCCTCCTACATAGTGTGAAGGTGACAAGTGTGCATGCTATGTTAGTACTTGGTTTAGTTGTGTTGATATGTCATGCACTCTAAGGTTATTTAAATATGAACATTGAATATTGTGGAGCTTGTTAACTCCGGCATTGAGGGTTCGTGTAATCCTACGCAATTAGTGGTGTTCATCATCCAACAAGAGAGTGTAGAGTATGCATTTATCTATTCTGTTATGTGATCAAAGTTGAGAGTGTCCACTAGTGAAAGTCTAATCCCTAGGCCTTGTTCCTAAATATCGCTATCGCTGCTTGTTTACTGTTTTATCGCGTTACTACTGCTGCGTTACTACTGCTTGTTTACTCGTCCCGGGCAAAGCACTTTTCCGGTGCCGTTGCCACTCGCTCATATTCATTCATACCACTTGTATTTCACTATCTCTTCGCCGAACTAGTGCACCTATTAGGTGTGTTGGGGACACAAGAGACTTCTTGCTTTGTGGTTGCAGTGGTTGCATGAGAGGGATATCTTTGACCTCTTCCTCCCTGAGTTCGATAAACCTTGGGTGATCCACTTAAGGGAAACTTGCTGCTGTTCTACAAACCTCTGCTCTTGGAGGCCCAACACTGTCTACAAGAATAGAAGCTCCCGTAGACATCATAAACCTATTCGAATAGCCGTGTCCACGGTTACGGACGATTGGAAAGGCCATACTGTTCCGCTGTCAGATATTTTTGTCCGAACAAAAGGATGACATGAATGGTGACTTGACTTGAATCACAACGGAGTTGTGGGAATGACACTAATGTTCCCACTTGAGTTAGTTAGCAATTGAGGAGTCCTTTACTAAATGTTTATGAACTAAAATTGGCTTTATACAAATAAACCTAGAGCTTAGCACCTTTAATAAAATTGATGGTACTTACCCTAGTATTAGTTTGCGAGTACTTTAAAGTACTCATGGCTTTGCCCCTGGCTATTCAAATGGCCAGACTATGAAGGAGAGCAGCAGTATGAGGAAGATGGACAGCAGGACGTCTACGACAACTAGGACTACTCCTGACGTCAACAGTTGCATGTGGAACAGATGGACTACTACTACGCTACTTCGCTTCCGCTATGTGTTTTGTACTTGATCAATAGATCAACTATTGTTGTAATAAGACTGGATCATGTGATCCTTTATTTGTAAGACTATTATGATGTTGTAATGAATGATGTTCTGTGATATCAATCTATTATGTCTCGCAAAAACAATATTCCTGGGATTGCGATGAATGGCATAATATGCATCTGGACTTAAAAACCCGGGTGTTGACACGCCACCACCGATGCATAAGCTTGTCGAGTTGGAGGATGTGGAAGAGGATGATGTGCTTCAGACCAAGAAGAACAAGAAGAGGCTGGACGGAACAAAGATAGCAAAGGTCAAGATCAAGAAGAAAGGAGAGGCCGCAACTTTGTCTCTCAAGATCGATGTTATGGTGAAACCCAAAGAACTGTTGGTGATGAAGATTTTGGAGGCAAAGAAGGAGATGATGGAGAAGAAGAAAAAATATAAGGAAGCAAAATGGAGCATGCTCCGGGAGGATGCAAAGCGAAGGCCGACATCAAGGAGAGGAGAGCATGTACCGAGAAGAACCGGGCCATGGCGGAGCTCATCGCGGCGGAGAATGCGACTATGATGATGAACCCGGCTGAGATGAATGAGTTCCATTTTGAGTGGTGGAATCATGCGAAGATGGAGATCTTGACGCGAAGGAGGGAAGCTGCACGCGCTGCTATGGTTTCCATGAGTGGTTCCCAAGGTGATGATGCTACGTCGAGTGGTGGCGGCCGTGTGGATGCGCCGGCAACCAACGGTGATGATTGATCATGCTCCTCCTTGATGATGTAATGTTTGATCCTCTTTTGGTGTCGTGTTTCGTGTGTGATTGAGTACTTTGAACAATCTTTTTGTATGATTTATGTTGCTACATTTGAAAAATATCGGATGATTTACGTAGACCCTATGTTTTCGGTTTTTGTTTGCGTGCCGAAAAACTGTCGCGCAGCCCAGATGCGCCAAACACGCGTGCTATAATGCTGCGGCGATTCCAATTCTCAGCAACCAGCCCCACCCTTTTTTTGCGAAACACAGTACAATCAAAGACGCTCATACATACGCGCACACACTCACCCCTATGAACGCACACACGCACAACCTACCCCTATGAGCACCTCCAAGAGACTGCGCTGAAGAACTGATCCGGCGGGTCTTGATATTGACGAAGTCACCACAGGCGTCTCGCTGTCGATGGGAACGTCACCTCCCACTGAAGAATATTCCACCTTTATGAGACACCAAAGTGTCAAATCTGGGATTTGAACTCTAGTGGGCTAGGGGTGCCACTGCCCTCCTAGGTAAATGGTTGTTTAAGCTTCTTACCGAGGATGAGATTTGGCAAACTATTCTTGCGAGAATGTATATGGGCTCGAAGACATTATCCCAAGTGGTTTGGAAACCAGGGGATTCACACTTCTGGGCTGGTCTCATGGCGGCAAAGAAGGTCTTCTTCCGCCATGGTACTTTTTCGATTAAGAATGGGGCACACATACGGTTCTGGGAGGACATTTGGTTAGACAATGCACCCTTAAGTGAACAGTATCCTGCTTTGTATAGTATTGTTCATCGCAAAAGTGATACCATTGCTACGGTAATGACGACCTCACCTCCAAATGTGACGCTCAAACGAGTTTTACTTGGGCAAAGGCTGATAGCATGGAATTCCCTGATCCACCGGCTAGGAGATATACAACTATCATCAGAACCGGATGAATTCAGGTGAAATCTTAATGCATATGGCTCTTTCTCGGTAAAATCACTATACAATACGATTCTTCATTCTGATAAACCAGTTGATAATAATAAGAAAATTTGGAAGATGAAGATTTCATTAAAAATCAAAAAAATTGGATGGTACCTTCTTCGAGGAGTTATCCTCACCAAAGACAATCTTGTTAAGCGAAACTGGCATGGAAGTACACGGTGTGTTTTCTGTCAACAGGACGAAACGATTAAACACCTTTTCTTCAAGTGCCAATTTGCGAAATCTATATGGTCAGTCATCCAAGTAGCGTCTACCCTATTTCCCCCGACTAGTGTGGCCAATGTCTTCGGCAATTGGCTACATGGTGTCGATCCAAGGTTCAAGTTGCTTCTTAGGGTGGGGGCGCCAGCAGTTATCTGGGCGTTTTGGCTAAGTAGAAATGACAAGATTTTTAACGATAAAAATTGCTCCCTTTTGCAGGTTATATACAGATGCACAACTATTCTCCGTTCGTGGTTACCTCTTCGGTGAGTGGAGAACCGAGACCTATTTACGGAGGTCTGTACACGGTTGGAGGCTACGGCGAGGGATACTTTTTCCCTACATGGGTGGCAGCATAGTCTACGGATTGAAGCCCCATCCACACCTTAGGCGTTTTATATTTTATCATTTCGATATGTATTTTGCATAGTTTTGTTTTATCAGACTTGTCACTTGGACCTATAAACAGCTGTGTGCATCCTGGTTATGCAGAGGCTGGATGTAATTGCTTATCAAAATAATAAAGCATCCTTTATCGAAAAGGAAAAGTACATTGCTTCAGGATTTTTTGGACACCCAGCTCCCACTCCCTGAATGTGGGATCGCAAGTGAAATATTTAAAGTGATTGACGTTGCTATTCGGTGCATGATCCATCCCGCCGCGAGAACCAACCTGAGGTTGGGTGATTAGGAGGATGGTTGTACCCCCAGCTCACCAGAGTTTAAATCTCAGATTTGACACCTGTGTGTCTCATAAAGGCAGAATATTCATTGAGTGGGAGGCGACGTTCCCGTCGACAGCGAGGCGCCTGTGGTGACTTCGTCAATTTCAAGATCCAATCCGCCGGCTCAGTCTTTCGAAGATGCTCATAAGGGTAGGGTGTGCGTGTATGCGTTCAAGGGGTGAGTGTGTGCGCGTGTATGTGAACGTGTACGTTTGTACTGTGTTTCTAAAAAAAAAAAGATCCATCCCACCGTCCGACAATGCAACAAACAATCAAGGTGTTCTCTACAACTGAAGGGCCTGATTATGATTATCTGCACACTGGCATTGTCATCCCTTCCTGCTGGTCGTGAATGTTCATTTATGCATATTGTTGTTTCTTCCTTTGATTACAGACTGTTTGTAATACATCATTTGTATAGCAGTTTATTTTGTACTAATTCATACCATTCGTAGCTGGTTGGCTGTTGGCTACATACATATAAATATTCGTAAAGCAGAGCTCCTGCAGTTTCTTCAGAACATTAATAAATATTCCATCTGCATCCTCTGTCAGATTAAGTGGTCAATAACATTGTCATGAACGTCTCCTTTTGTGGCATTGTAGCCATTGCTAGATGCCCAAGACTTTAGCTGTTGCCATTACTTGGGTCTGCAATAAGACGATGATGGGTACAGTGAATAACTATTTCATGTCGTTCTGGAAGGTATATACAAGCAGTGCAGAATGTTTCTTTTACGGGCAGCGTCTGATTTCGAAGGCAGGATCAGAGACTGGAAATAAGAACAAAGACAGAGCCTCCATGTTTAATTTATTTTTCTACTAATAATGATATGATTCGTATCAAACCAGAAAGAAAAGAAACTTTTAGCATGACGAAATAGGGAGCACTGTCTATGCACGCTGCTTCAAAATTTACACGTTGTTTCCGATGGAGACAGGACAAACAGTCGAGTAAATACGTATGAGGAAACTACTGTTTTTCTTTCTCTCAACTTTTACAAATTTGCATACTCACAATGATTCACGTGTAAAAATAAAAAAAAGAGGGCCAAAGGGAGTGTATTATATTATACAAAATAAGTAACGGAGAGAAGAACCTAGAAGATTTAAAATAAAACTAGTCTACTAAACCTACAATTTATGTGAATCCACATTTCAAGTGGATTCAGTGGAGATAATTAATTTTTTGTCCAATTTAAGCTATTTTTACCCAATCATTAATAGCCTTTTGGGGACACCACTGGGCAGAGGCACCCTCCAAATGGTCTGCCCAGAGCGTGTTCCGAACATTGTTTGAAGGTCACGACCCGGGATTGTTTGAGTGTCACTGCGAGGGAATGCTCTAACTCGTTGCTTGTAAAAATTCATAGCTTGCAACTAAACTAAACCACATAAAAATGCATTACCACAAGCCAAACATAAATAGTCTTATAGACAAATGAACATAGAGAAATTAGAAAAATGTTCTGGATCTTGCAGCCAGCAGCGTGCTACCCCAATCGTCTGAGCGCGCTGACCCTTATTGGTTGTTGTGCAGCCTCCCCTCAACGGTCTACTGAACGGTTGGGAATAGCTCCGGTGTTGCCTTCTCTAGGGCCAACGGGCTCCGAAGAGCGGGATTCGCGGCCGGTGACGCTGAAGGGGGTGTGGTCCGCCATGGATAGGTTTTCCAAGTGGATTTTTTGATGTTGTATATGTTAGTTAACTTTGTTATAAATGCATATGGTTTTTGTAGTGAAAGCACACACAATATATTGCAATGTTTGCTGGCAGTTGTCACAATATTTGTGTATGAATTTTGTTGGGAAAGCATATGCCAGACGTTGCAAGGTTTTCTACGAGTTGTGTGTTTCCTCGAAATTTTCGATTTATGTGCATTTTCAAAATGTTACAACTACATGATTGTTCTGTTGAAATCATTCATTTTTTTCAAATATTTTTTGATTATTGTTGTAATTCAGTATGCAACATATTAATTGTTTTATTTAACGATTTCTACATTAATGCAAACAAATGGGGTTTTGTTGCAATAGTTTGTTATTTTTGTTGAAATTGTTGCCCTTTTTGTGAATCAATCTGCACGGAAAAAGTTGTTGGTTATCCACTTAAATTTGTAGCTTTGCTATTTTTATAATATCGCAATGATTTTGTTGTAATACTATTTTTTGTACTGGGGGTGAGGATTTTTGTTGTGGTACTATTTGCGGTAGTGTAAATCACCACGATGGCATATGTGATGTAAATATCAGAAAGGTTAGGCCAAAGGATATATTCTCTTTCGGTTTAAGTGGAGAAGTTGGGACTGCAGGATGATTTCCCAAAACTGAGGGGCCAAAACTGCATTGCGGCTGGTTCTGGATGTCGGATTACGATCAGCCGACATGAAGGACGATCGGTTTTTGCCCAAGGATCAAGCGAACCGCCTAGCACTAACCATAGGAAGATCAAAAATAGCTACAAAAATAAACAAAGGACCTGCGCGCTATCTCACAGTGGGCATTAATCCGACATGAAACACATACCCGAAAAAACTGACAACCGAAACCGTTTAATCCGAACAGATAAATTGGGTGTTTTATCTTTTTTTAGCGGAATCGTATGTTTTTTTTTGGAGCAACCGGCAGGAATCGGATGTTTTTATCGGGTTTGAGTTCTGAGAAAACCCAAACTAGCCTATTTAACCCCAAAATTATATAAAGTCTACTAGCACTAGTGGAAAACAGGGCTTTCGTGGGAGCCTTTTGTCGCGGGCGCGCCTGCACCCGCGACAAATGGGGTGGCCACGTCGCCCCGAAGCCATTTGGAGCGGGCAGGGCCTTTTGTCGCGCCCTTTTGTCGCGGGCCGTATCACAACCCGCGACAAAAGGGGTCTGAGGGCTGGCGCCTCCTGCCGGCACCCCTTTTGTCGCGGGTCGTAATACGGCCCGCGACAAAAGGTCCATGCCTATATATAGACGCGCAGCCAGCCCCCTCCCACCTCCCTACATTTTTTTCCTTGGTGGTGAAAGGTGGAGGTGTATGCTAGCTCATTTTTTGTACATGTGCACAAGAGGTGTTTGATGGAATGCTTGTGAGGCATGTCACTTGATTTTATTTGATAAGATTTCTCCTCTTTGTGATCCTAAAAGGTTAGCAACTATTTTCTCGTATATATATACATAGTCCGTACAATACTAATTTTAGCAAGGTGATTGCATCTGATACATAATTGTACTTATGATGCAGATGAGTCATCCATGGATGTACGGTAACCGATGTGCTCCCGCTTTCAGAGAGGCCGTGAATTCTTTCCTGCTTGTGGCCGAGGCCAACAAGTCGAAGAAAGGTTTTATGTGTTGTCCATGTCTGAAATGTAAGAATGAGAAGGATTACTCTTGCTCAAGAGACATTAAGAGCCACCTGCTTCGGTTTGGATTCATGTCCAGCTATAATGTTTGGACCAAGCACGGAGAAGAAGGGGTTATGATGGAAGACGGCGATGAAGAAGAAGATAACGATGACCAGTACCGATCTATGTTCTCTGAATGCGATGATACCGCAATGGACGACAATGAAGAAGAAGGAGGTGAAGAACAGGCAGCAGATGATCATGTTGATGATGATCTTCGTCGGGCCATTTCTGATGCAAGAAGAGATTGTGGCACGGATAAGGAGAGGTTGCAGTTCGACAAGATGTTAGAGGACCACCACAAATTGTTGTACCCAGGTTGTGAAGATGGACAGAGAAAGCTGGGTAGCATATTGGAATTGCTGAAATGGAAGGCAGAGGTCGGTGTGACTGACTCAGGATTTGAAAAATTGATGATAATATTAAAGAAGTTGTTTCCAAGAAATAACGAATTGCCCGTCAGTACATATGAAGCAAAGAAGCTTGTCTGCCGTCTAGGATTAGATGTGCAGAAGATACATGCATGCATTAATGACTGTATCCTCTACCGCGGTGAGATGTACGAGAATTTGAATAAATGCCCGATATGCGGTGCATTGCGGTATAAGATCAGAAAAGATGACCCTGGTGATGTTGAGGGTGAGCCACTCAGGAAGAGGGTTCATGCGAAGGTGATGTGGTATGCTCCCATAATACCACGGTTGAAACGTTTGTTCAGAAACAAAGAGCATGCCAAGTTGTTGCGATGGCACATGGAAAAATATAAGAAAGACGCGATGTTGAGGCACCCCGCTGATGGTCGGCAGTGGAGAAACATCGGGAGAGAGTTCCCGGATTTTGCAGGTGAGGCAAGGAACTTATACTTTGGTCTAAGTACAGATGGCATGAATCCTTTTGGGAAGCAGAGCTGCAGTCACAGCACCTGGCCCGTGACTCTATGTATCTACAACCTTCCTCCTTGGTTGTGCATGAAGCGGAAGTTCATTATGATGTCAGTGCTTATCCAAGGCCCAAAGCAACCGGGCAATGATGACCCACAAGTATAGGGGGTGTATCGTAGTATCTTCGATAAGTAAGAATGTCGATCCCAACGAGGAGCAGAAGGTGTTGGCAAACAGTTTCAATGAAGGTTTCACTGTAAATGCTCACAGACAAATATTCGG
>NW_025901389.1:0-16125 GCF_022539505.1 Lolium rigidum
GAGAGTCCACATATTTTTGTTTTGAGGTTTTCAAAACTTTGAAATATTTTAAGAGAATTTCCATGTAGAGGAAGAATTTGGAATATAGGGTTTCCATATTAAGATGCAAATTTTTCTTAATGCACTTTAGATGATGCTAATGATGCACAAACAATTCCTAACTAGGGTTTGCTAAAACAGGGATGTTACAGCTCTATCCCCCTTACAAGAATCTCGTCCCCGAGATTCCTAAGGTAGGAAAAGAGAAGGTAACAAAGACTACACCGGTCTTCAACGAGCTTGTCGATACCACGATGATCTTCTTTGTTGAAGAAGTTGATCCATGACACCATGAATGAAGTTGACCCAACACCATGAAAAACTCTTCATTTTATCGTCTTCACTCTAAAGGAAAGAGGGAATAACTCTAGAACGAAGGATCTTCACGAAGATCGAGTATATCATGGGTAACTCATGGGAGGAGTGTTGAAAAACAACTTTTGAGCTAACAAACATGAAACATGTAAAGCTAACAGAGGAGACAAAAGAAGTTTCAAATTTTTGGTAGAAAATTGCTCCACGCTTGACAAGAACACGAAGGACAAGGTAGCGAGGAGTTAAAGTGCCTTTAATACCATGACGAGGCACTCTTAGAGAGGGTGACTCGTGGAAGCACAAATGATTATCCAACCATAGCAACTTTGGATTTAAGAATCATAGTCACTTTTCTGGCATGGGTACATGAAATGATTGTTATGAAATGATTGTTGTCTACTCAAAAGGCTGGGGCCCTAGATGACGAATTCACACAACGTATGAGTTGATTATAATTTTTGGTACTAACCAACGAAAAGGAAGAGCACTAGCTAGTGAAGTGCCAAGGATCAGCGGGAGTGAAATTTCTTCGAACAAAGTTGTTGTCACCGGAGAAATGGTTTCGAGGGATTGACCGAGAGACATTTAGCAACTCTGCTTCTAATGTTCTCCTTGATGTTCTAGACACCAAATTTAGGCTATTAACGAACCTTCAATAGGACATCAAGTGAAGGTCAGACTTTGGAATTGAAAAGACATCATAAGGGCAACTCCTAGAATAAGTCGCACGAGATCCTTATGAAGAGTGGTTATTCTTGTTACTTCAATAATCTTGGCATTAGGTCTTCCAACTAATTGTGTTAACCACGACATCAATCTTGCCGGATTTACAAAGAGACCTATGTCAAAAATCCTTGAGAAACACAAACCATCATTGCCGCTTGGGATTCAGCTTAAGTTAGGTGTAAAGATACTTTCGGACTCGGAATGTTTGAATGTAAGATTTGCAACAGTTACCACCAAGATAAGGTTGCTAGATTCTCAAGACATGGACCACAATGTCAAGCTCCAAAGGATTGAGCCAGATTGCGTAATCCATATGGTTGCGACTGCCAAAGGCAATTGCGCGCAATGAACTTGCAATGTAACACAATTGAGTCCTGGTGGGGACATCGAAGAAGATATTGAGGTTCTTTATCTTCTTCTCTTTCTTGAACAAATCAATCAGTGGCTTTGTGTGCATAGATGAACTTTTCAAGAAAATGGAGGTAACAACCTTCCATCTCAAGAATACTTCGCACATGCCTGACCGACTTGCGATGATTCCCGAGGAAAACAAATGGAACTCGACTCAGATCCACGGCGACATCTTTCAGCATATGCACGTGAACCAGAGAAGGTCACTTCCAACATCCAGAACACATACTTCATGATAACACAAAGATGATTCTCAAAATTTTCCAATATTAGTGCCAACTGTTCAATATGAATCTCTTTAAGCGTGGAGGAAATAAGAATGTCATCGATGGGCTCAATAACAAACTTATCAAAATATTCCAATGAGGGACTCATATTCTATATGGACTCGGCAAAAATATTGGTCAGACCAGAGGACATGAAGGTATACTCAGACGAGACACCATGAGTATAAACATCATCAAGATAGTCCTTAGAACTGAGCTTCATTTGACGATAGCCCAAACTCAAATCAAATATGGGGAAGATAGCATATCCATAAAGGAGATACTTTCTGACTTCAACACAAACAACGCTAGGCATCCCTTTATGAAGGAACAAAGTATGATAGAGATTTTGTCTTTCAACTCTCCAAGTTGTTGATTAAGCTCAACCAACTAGTCCAGGATATCCAGTACGGTTTCTTGGAGAAAGGAGTAGTTCACAGAACTGACTTGCTCATGAACTCGATAACACGGTCATGTGACAACATGGCGATACTTCTAGAAAGACATCCAGAATATCACGAACCACCGGTATATCACTGAATTCGAGAGGGGATCTTGCTTTACAAAGCAAACGATATGGTCTTGAGAGCTTTGGGATGGCCCTAACTCTTTGACCAAATATGTGCGCCTGAACAAAAGGACTTGGTAGCACAATCAAACTTTGCTTAGTAATTGGCGAACCAATCATGCTAAGAATGACGCAAACATCCTTGAATTTCAAAGCAATAAGAATTTCTAAGAATCTTAGATAGCCACATCAATACAAACACCCCAACATTCCTAAGCACGGATAGCTCGGAGGAAGGGCGAGTAAAGGTATGTAAGAGCATCACTTCATCAATAAGGCCATGATACAAAGCATGACCTCATGATATAGAAGAGGGTGATACTCTAAGGTAGAACAGAACAGGAGCTAACGAGGCCTCTTAATCTGCGGATTACAACACTTTGACCAAGTCTTTGAAATGGACAAGGTACTGGAGTTTGTTTCTCATGACATACTGAAGTGGAATGTCTTGAGGAACCACAAGAGTAATATACACTGGAAAAAACCAATGCACATTTACCACTTGGCTGCTAACTAGCAGACGAAGGTTGGAAAGCAACTAAATAGGAGGAACATGATGAGGATCAGAATTCCTAATATGTAGATGCACATGATAACACTTTCGTGAAACTCATGCTCAAAAGGGAAGTGTGGCAGAGTCAAGGACATAGATGTGAGACTCATAAAGAGCACTCTTGTCGGAATCCATTTGATTCAATGAAAGAACCTCTGCGATAGCTAGTGGATGGGAAAGATATTTTGTTGCCGCAATTCAACACGACAACCACCACAAGCTTTAAGTCTAGCTTCATTTGGATTTAGCCATCCCGATGTAATGTTTGAACATTAACACCAGTGTTCAACGACATGGATCTTGGGTTAAAGGCCAGCTTCATGTACTAAGATTCATTAGAATCCAGCACAATCAGGGACCTTAGGTTCAAGTCCAAGGGTTAAAACCCAGAGAGAGGAGTAACCACTAGATGAGTGAAATGGAGGACACTACGAGGTAGTAATCATTATGTAGCTTCTAGAAGACATGTATAGCTTCCGAAGTACCAAGCAAATAGAAAGGAGGCATTCAAGGCGAAAGGAAACCTCGAAGCCTAAAACAGAAGGATGTGGAACCCACAAAACAGAGAGATCATGATGGAAAGAAATCTCTCTGTTGAAACAAAACAAGGGGATGCACAAAACACACACGACTCTAGTTAACTCTGCACTAGGTCAACTGGTTTAGAAACGACATGCCCTTGAGGCACCTAAGTTTGAAAAACTAGAAAAGATAGAAAAACTTTCAAATCAACACAAGGTAAGGCACATTAGAATTAGAGCGATACCAGATAAGGAGTAAAAAGAAGCCTGATCAGATTTTCGCAAATACTTTTAGCTTTCAAATAGTTTTCACAAACACTAGACTCAATATCGACCAGTAGAAAGGGCTTCCTACAGGCAGTCCTGCTCTGATACCAAAACCTGTGGCACCCCCGGGATCAGGGTTAGACAAATACCAGATCTTCGTCTGACATAAGCCTAACCTAGAGCTCGAGAGACTACAGTGAGAGAATCGGTAACACAACAGTGACTCTACGACTCAAAAAGGTAATACAAGCTCATAACTGAGCGAAGAACCAAAGTATTACAAGCAGAGGTCACTGACCTGGCATACATCAATCAACGGAAGCAAAGTTATGCTATTAGACATAGCAAGATAGCAAAAGGCCTAAGAGGCCAGGAGCATAACGGCGACGTCCCAGCCCATAGATTCCAGGCTGCCACCTGGGAACCCCAAGCTACTCATCGATGTCGACTAGAAACCTCCATCCGTAGAAGCGACTTCGTCTGAAACAAGAGCATGCAAAGCTGAGTACAGGGACTCAGCAAGACTTAGTACAACCTTTTAGCAAAGCGGGTATGCGGGCTTTCTGTAGAGCTTCTTTTGCGTAAAGCCAATTTTCCTTTGTAAGACAAGAGAGAAGAGAAGCTCGACTACTCAGAACCTTTGAAAGGGGATAAGAGAGCGACATCTATATCTCTATTGATCATCATATTGTATCCACCAATCTTCATCATCTCGAACCACTATCCTCGGATCACCCCCTCAACACCCGGGGAAGGTATCCGTAAACACACATTGTTTGCCAAGTTTTACGATTAGGTTAAAGTTCTCTATGATCTTCACGTCCGTTCCCAAGTCGTCCGTAACCGTGGACACGGATTTTCGAAAAGATTTATAACCCTGCAGGGGTGCACAACTTTACCCACACGTACCAACCGACTCTTAATGCCAGAATCATTAGCTCTCTTCCTTGGAAAGCCGGCAGAGGGTGGTTGACCACGACCTTTACCTTGCTGTCGCCGAGACCATGAGTCACGCGCTAAAGATTGTTCCGCCGTAACGGGTCAAGTCCCGAAGTCGGTCCTTAACGATGTGTACCGAGATGGGTTTACCCAGAGGCCGCAACCCCCAGCCACCACGACCACGCTTACCTGCCTGTTATGTACCTTTACCCCCAAAGCAGAATGCAATGCATATGTCCAGATAACGCGCAAACTATGTGACTCATGGAATCTACTAGGCAAGTTAGTGAGTCAAGAGGGTACCATAATAGGGCCTCGTGTGGTTGTACGCTCGGTCTTGGTTCAAGAGGCGAGAACTCGGTTCCTAGGGTCGGCAGAAACGAAACAACCCACCACATCCCAATGCGGCCTCTCGTCTGAGCCTTTAATCATGTTTATCAACATCTCTATACTTACCATGGCAACCTGTCATGCTAGTTTCATTTCATTGTAAGGCTCCAGTCCGAAGACCGGAGTAGTAGCGTAACAAACTAAGCATGGCTAAGCATAAAGAGATAAAGGCTCTAGCGATGCACATCTGCCAAACCTAGTTATGCTAGGAGCAGTGGGTCAGGTATTTGAGGCTACAAGGGTGGAACATGCAATGGATAGGATAACTCTAACTATCGATAAAAGACAGTTGAATCGTATGCAATATGTAGGAACCAGAGTAAAAGCATTTCAAAATCATATATGAACCAGGCTAGGGCTTGCCTTTGTCCCTGACAAACCGAAGTGGATCTTCGATAATCTTGTACTAGACTTGTTTGTCGATGGACAAATATTGACCTTTGGTGATGTCGATCTTCTTCGTCTCGGCACGTGTTCTATCGGTCGCGAAGAAGCAAATACCGGAAAGGTAACGTACAATCAACACATGGCATCGATGCAATGCACATACAGCATACAAGGATGATGATATGACATATTAATGGTACTGAAAGTATTCCTATAACAAGATCATCAATTTAAATAGGGTTGGAATGCATAATAGATAGCAATTCCATAAAACCCCACCTACTAAGGAAAATGGTTCATTTGTTCTCCTACTATAAACAGTGTTCAAGTTTCTTAAGCATGCATGATAAAGATATAAAGATATAGATCGTGTTTTTCTGAATATTTTGATATCTAGTCTGTAATTTTTGGATAAACTATGAATTAGTTACGAATTTTATACGGTTGCACTTTTTCTGCAATTTCCGAAAAGGAGGAAAACGTTTTACAAAAGAGGGCAATAACTAGGTACTCTTCTCAGTTCAGTAATTTGTCAGCGATATGGTTTACTCTGGACTCGACTACACGTGCCCAAGCATGTACTGGACTTATCAACAACAGACACTTAGTGTGTGTGACTGAAACTAAATCACATGCCTAAACAGGCTATAGCTGTTCTAAAATTCAGAGTATGCATTACTGCATTTCTAGAGATTAGTATTCAGTTATGAGTTTGTTTAAACATCACTCAAATATATGGAACTAACAGATGGTGTGACAGGAACAATTACTCACATGAAAAGTGTGTAGCGAAATATGGGTTTCTACATAACTGGTACTAGCCTCCATGACAAAACTCTGAACCTGATACGTGTTTGCAAGAAAAGAGCATGTAAAACTGAACCTATTCTCATCTCTGACCAAAACTATAACTGGAGCATGTGCAAATACAAACTCAGTACGTGTGTGAGTGCTTCCAGGCGTACAAACAAAATTGTTTCTGGAACAAGTATCGAACAACATGAAGCAGGAAACGGAAATCTTGCATACAGGGAATGGTATGAACATGGCGATGCCACTACCAGCTTCACCTCAACGAGTGGGAGAACAAAGAGGCTCTGCAGAACTACCTGCTCACCGTGAACGCCTTGGAGTGGCCGGAAAGGTCGGACGGCAATGATACGGTTGGCCGCGGAACTCGACCGTGGTCGGGAAAGGCGCGGACGAATAAGAAAATTCACGGCTCCCCGCGCCTATTCCTTCCGCGAGGCAGAAGAGGATGACGAGGCGGAGAATCTTGGACTCATGGCGGAGCTCTGGGAGGCTTGGAACTACGGGGCGCGGCGGCGGCCGGCGCTAGGGTTTCCGGGAGCTCGCAGAGAGGAGGAGAAAGAGAGTGTAGGAATTATATTCAAGTGTGGCTTGCAACATTTAATCTTTTATCATTATTCATACTTCTTTATGGAATTTGGAATACGGAAGTTATGCTCATTTTTACTTGATGGAATTTGATCAAGGAAGCCGTTACGGCTGTACTGGAAATAACAGTTTGTTGTTTAATACTTACTGGAATTATTATTTGCCCGGGCACAGTACAGAGCGGAAAACCAGGTTGTCTACAGGATTGGCTCTGTGGATTGTTGAAAGCCTGCATGTTTGAATTGGAATTTAAATCAGACACGGCACATGACTCACACATGTGTGTTATTAGGGACACATCGTATTAGACTCAAACTCTGATTACTAATGATCGTGGTGGGTTATGATAATCAGGAGTCTTGTTTAAACAGATAATCTATCTCTGGAATCCTAACTGTATACGATTAACAATCGGAATTAGCTGTATATAATGGTCCCTACCCTCTAGCCTCAATTGCTATTGTGAGCGGCACCACGGATGAGAGCAGAGGAATTAGAGGGTAGACCGGTATTTTCTTACATTGGTATCAGAGCCGTAATTCGATTACGACGATAATCCGGCCAAGGGTCGTCGTCGTTATTTCTTTTTCCGATCTGAAGCCTGGAATCTCCAAGCCTATTTCCGCTGCAACTCTGCCTCTCCATCCAGCTCTGCCATCGCCAAATCCCACGCGTAGGATTCCGCTTCGCCGAGTCCTGCCACCAAGCGCGCGCCATCCCGCCGACGCCCGCTGCCCTCGCTCACGCGCGCCATCTCGCCGACGCCCGCTGCCCTCGCTCACGCGCGCCATCACGCAAGGCCCGCAGAGGAAAATCACGGGCGGAAGAAGCTGCCAGGAATCTCCACTCCAAGTCAAGATCGATCTCTCCTATGCCAAGGTATTCGATCTGCTCTACAGTCTGACAAATTGCAGAGGAGGAAAGAAGGAATAGCAGATTGAAAGAAGGAATAGCATATTGAAAGCTTTTCGGTATTTGATCTGAATCGATCTGTAGTTTCTCACGTTTTCTGCAATGGCTTCAAATAGTGTGTTTGCTGAATTGCTGAAATCCAACAATAAGTTAGATGGCTCGAATTTTACAGTCTGGAAGAGAAAAATTATGTTCTTATTGACTGCTGAGAATATTGAATATGTGGTAATGACTTCTGCGCCTGTTAAACCTGCTGATGATGCATCTGATGATGAAAAGGAGAATTATGCTGAGGAACTAGGTGCATGGACTAAGGATAATAAAAAGGCCAGAATTTTTATCCTTGGGTCAATGACAGATTCTTTAGCTGGAGAGTATGAATCTGAAACTTCAGCTAGTAAAATATTTCGCAGGCTGGAACAAGATTTTGGTGAGGTTTCCCTTATCAAAGTACTTAGTCTACTTAATAGGTTCCTTTCTTCCAAGATGGGTGAGAACACAAGCATTAATGAGCACTTGAATAAGATGAGCGTCCTTGTGGAAGATCTTAAAAATGCTGGCTATCCATTCAATGAGCAAGTACAGGTTATGGTAGCACTAAACTCACTGCCTAATTCCTGGGAGCAGTTCAAGATATCTTTTTGCCATATGGAACGTACACTGAATGTGCGCACCTTAAGGCATCATTTACTTATGGAAGAGGACAGGAAGAATTCACAAGGAAAGGAAAAAATCTCATATTCAGCTGAGCTGCACCTTGGTGAGTATAAGCATCAAGGGAATCAACGGAATTTTCAAAGGAAGAAACCTGGTATTGATCTGAGGGATAGGCTTAATAAAAGGAAGGACAGAGATGATAGGTATGGCACCGCGCAGAGGAACGTCGTGACAGAGCTGATCATGATAGAGTTGATCGTAATAGATATCATTCAAACCACAAGGTTGACAAGAAGGATTTTACATGCCACAACTGTGGGGAGTATGGCCACTTCAGGAAAGAATGTAACAAGAAGAGGAAGCTAAATGACAAGAAGGGCAACAATAATAATCAAGACAGCCGCAAGGGGAATCAATCCCCTGAAGGTATTTTCGATGTTTATGTTTGCACAGAAGCATTATTTACTACTACTTTCCAGAATAGTTGGGTCGTAGATTCAGGATCCACCTCACATATATCTAGAGATTGCAAATCTTTTTCTGCTATGAAACCTATTCCCAAAGGAACTAGACATGTCTACTTAGGAACAATTGCTAAAGCAGACATACTTGGGATAGGGGATTACACTCTCAAACTCCCCTGTGGAGGAAAGCTAGTATTAAAAGATACCCTGTATTCACCCAACATGAGAAGGAATTTAATATCTGTGTCAAAACTAGAACATACTGGATATAAAACTTTGTTTGGTGATGGAAAGGTTAAACTTTTACTGGATGGAAAATTAGCACATTCAGGAATCAGACATGATGGGTTATATTTCTTGGATGATATTTTGGAAGAAAACTCCTCGGTCTGTTTGGTAGGAGAAGAGGGAAACTCAGTTGTGAGGAATATTGGTGGCAGTAATAATTGTTCTGAGTCATATCTTGGCATTTGCGACTCGGACATATATCTAAAAACAGAATTAAGAGGCTTATTAGTTCTGGAATCTTGAATATTCAATGGGAGGATTATGGCATATGCGAAGCTTGCATCATGGGAAAAATGACTAGATCACCTTTTCCTAAAGCTGATAGATCGACTGAACAACTTGCCATAGTCCATTATGATATTTGTGGGGAGTTTTCTACACCCACACTAGGAGGCCAGAAAGTTTATTTCATCACATTCATAGATGATTATTCTAGATATGGTTATGTTTATCTTCTTAAACATAAATCAGAAGGTTTTGAAAGCTTTATAACATTTAAAGCTGAAGTGGAAAATCAATTGAACAAGAAGATTAAAATACTAAGAACAGATCATGGAGGAGAGTACACATCTGGAATTCTAGATGATTTCTGTAAGAAACATGGAATTGTGCATCAGTACACTATGCCTTATACTCCACAACAGAATGGAGTAGCAGAAAGGAGGAATAGGACACTATTAGATATGGTAAGGTCAATGATGGCTTTCTCTGACCTCCCGTTGTCTTTTTGGGGTGAAGCATTGCACACTGTTGTGTATCTATTAAATAATTCACCATCAAAAGCTGTAAAAGCCACTCCCTATGAACTTTGGAAGGGGAGGAAGCCGTCTCTACGCAACTTAGCTGTTTGGGGTTGCAATGTTCAGATTAGAACACCAAGCCAGCTGCGCACTAAACTTCAACCCAAAAGCACTCCTGGTATTTTCATTGGGTATTCTCAGGGATCTAATGGCTACAGATTTTATGATCCGGAAAAGAAGAAGTTAATAGAAAGTAGAGATGCATTGTTCTTGGATCAGGACACACCCCGCCGTGCTAAGCGTGCAAGGGTGGAACTATTAGCTGCGCCTATTGAATCTGATGTGCAAATGAATGGCAGCCGCCCCTCTGATCAAGAAACTAGAAATAACAATGATACAACTGACACTCCTTCAACTAGTATGCCTAGGAGAAGTGGGAGGAATTCTCACATGCCTTCTTACTTAGATGATTATTTTGTTTTCTTGGGGGAGGTGTACTCTAAAACTTTAGAGGAAGAACCAAAATCGTATAAGGAAGCAATGGAAAGTCCAGAATCCAATCTATGGATGGAAGCCATGTATGAGGAGTTAAATTCTATGAATAAGAATAAGGTTTGGGAATTGGTTACTTTACCAAATGGAAGAAAGCCTATTGGATCTAAATGGATTTTTAAAAGAAAGTTAAATGCATTGGGGAAGGTGGAAAAATATAAAGCAAGGTTGGTTGCTAAAGGATATACACAGAGGGAAGGAGTGGACTTTGTGGAAACTTTCTCTCCTGTTGCTAAATTTACTTCTATCCGTATATTGAGTGCATTAACTGCATATTTTGATTTGGAGCTTCATCAGATGGATGTTAAGACAGCATTTCTCAATGGTATTCTAGAAGAAGAAATATACATGAACCAGCCAGATGGTTTTATAGAAAAAGGAAATATAGGAAAGGTCTGCAAATTAAATAGATCTATTTATGGGCTTAAACAAGCCTCGCGTCAGTGGTATATATTATTTGATAATGCAATCACGTCATATGGATTTTCAATGACGGAAGGTGATCATTGCATATATATGAAAATGGTGGGAGGGAAATTTGTATTGCTTTCGCTGTATGTAGATGATATTTTAAATGCATCTAATGATAAGGCAGTACTGATGGAAGTCAAGTCTTGGTTATCTTCAAAGTTTGCCAAGAAGGATATGGGGGAAGCATCCTACGTCTTAGGGGTGGAAATACATAGAAATCGGAACAAAAGAATTTTGGGACTGTCTCAAAAGGCATACCTGAAAACTGTACTAAAACGATTTGCTATGGAAAATTGCAATCCCTTAACTGTACCTATATCTAAAGCAATTAAACTCAGTGAGGACATGTGTCCTAAATCACTTGAGGAAAGAGAGAAAATGAGCAATATTCCATATGCTTCTGCATTAGGGTCTTTGATGTATGCAATGTTGTTTACTCGCCCTGATTTGTGTCATGCTGTTGGAGTTCTTAGTAGATACCAGAAAAATCCTGGGGAAGAACATTGGAAACAAGTTAGAAATTGTCTTCGTTATGTCAAAGGCACATTGGATTATTATTTATGTTTCAATGGTCACAATCTCCAGCTGCAGGGTTATACTGATGCGGATTGGCAAGGGGATCCTGATGAACGCAAGTCAATGTCTGGTTATATTTATACATTGGCAGGAGGTGCAATTTCCTGGTGTAGTAAGAAACAAAATTCGGTTGCTGTTTCATCTATGGAAGCCGAATACATTGCAGCTTCGGAAGCGGTGAAGGAGGCTGTATGGTTGAAGGAGTTTCTGGCGTCTCTCAACATTGTGGAAAGTGCATCAAACCCTGTTACAGTATATTGTGATAATCAAGCTGCGATCAAGGTCTCAAAGGATCCAAAGTTTCATAGCAGAAGTAAACATATAGAAGGAAGATACCATTACATTAGAGACGTAATAAATAGGTTAAAGACAGTTCGTTTAGTATTTTTACCTGGAGTTGACATGCTTGCAGATCCACTGACTAAGCCTCTTAGTCAGGAATTATTTTGTAAACATGTTTTCAATATGAGTCTCCGATTCTTGGATTGAATGTTTCAGCCAAGTGGGAGATGTAGGAATTATATTCAAGTGTGGCTTGCAACATTTAATCTTTTATCATTATTCATACTTCTTTATGGAATTTGGAATACGGAAGTTATGCTCATTTTTTCTTGATGGAATTTGATCAAGGAAGCCGTTACGGGTGTACTGGAAATAACAGTTTGTTGTTTAATACTTACTGGAATTATTATTTGCCCGGGCACAGTACAGAGCGGAAAACCAGGTTGTCTACAGGATTGGCTCGGTGGATTGTTGAAAGCCTGCGTGTTTGAATTGGAATTTAAATCAGACACGGCACATGACTCACACATGTGTGTTATTAGGGACACATCGTATTAGACTCAAACTCTGATTACTAATGATCGTGGTTGGTTATGATAATCAGGAGTCTTGTTTAAACAGATAATCTATCTCCGGAATCCTATACGATTAACAATCGGAATTAGCAGTGTATATAATGGTCCCTACCCTCTAGCCTCAATTGCTATTGTGAGCGGCACCACGGATGAGAGCGGAGGAATTAGAGGGTAGACCGGTATTTTCTTACAGAGAGCACGGGGGAGCAGGAGAGGATAGGGACGAGAGGAAGGGGCGTCGGCGTCCTTATCCTCGTCCAAGGGTGGTCGACGGCGGCGCGCATCCCCACCAGGATCGACGGCCGGGGTAGCTACAGGCAGCAGCCTGCCTGGCTGTAGGTAGAAGACAAGGGGAGTTTTTCACAGAACCCCCTAGGTCTTGATGATTTCCTGGGAAGAATTAAAAGAGGGCTAAAAACAATACTATTTGATATTTTGAACCCTTGGAAGATTCACAAGTAAACTTCAACCTTAGGGAAAATATTTAGTGGCCGTTCTAAGTATATTTGAGAGTCCACATATTTTTGTTTTGAGGTTTTCAAAACTTTGAAATATTTTAAGAGAATTTCCAAGTAGAGGAAGAATTTGGAATATAGGGTTTCCATATTAAGATGCAAATTTTTCTTAATGCACTTTAGATGATGCTCATGATGCACAAACAATTCCTAACTAGGGTTTGCTAAAACAGGGATGTTACAGCGAGGCCCTTGCCGGAAGCGGCCTCTGGACACGGTGGACCCGGATCCTTATATTCATTGGATCGACCTCAAGATGGGCCGCACCCACACCTCGCGCCCCGGTAACTTCTCATCCGAAGCTCCCGGTTCCGATGATGATGTCACTATCCTTGAGGTAGTTTTTCTCTTCCGGCTTCTCATGCTTTATTGTTATTTCCGTTCTATAGATGCTCCCTCAGCTGGCACCCAACCACAGCTTCGTGAGAATGCGGCTCCTCTGCAGGCCGAGGTTGGCCGCGAGTTCCTGGAGAAGCTCACCTCCCAGGGCAGGAAGAACAAGGCTCCGGCACCAGATGCCGGTTCAAGCCAAGCCCCTCCCGCCAAACGCTCCCGGACGGAAGTTGTTGGAGGGAAGGAAGTAGGCAAGAGGCGCTACAAAGGGAAGCAGATGCCGGTCGCTTCCGGGTAGGTTTTGTTTCTCTGTTTGCTCTGTTTTACAAACTTTTTCTTCCGGTTGCTCTTTCTGATCTTTTCTCTTTTTCTTGTTCAGCCCTGCGCTCAAGCTCTCCAAGAGCGCCAGCGGTACGAGGCCTGAGAGCTCTGAGGGAACCGCAAGGACCTCATCTCCTCCTCACTCAAGCCCGGTACCATCTGGTACCGGCAACCCTTCTGCCTCCCCTCTGGGAGGCACTCCAAGTGCGGGGCGCGCGGCCCCTACACCTCCAGATCACCGCGCGGAGGAGGACCTCGTCTCCCCTCCAGAAACACAAGACACCGGCGCGAGCAACACCGGCGCCGATTCTGAAGCTGCCGGGAGGGCGGAACCTCAGGTTCCTCCCGTCCCGAAAAGAAAGAAGAAGAAGACCACAGATTCTTCCCCCTCCAAGTCCGTGCCGGATCCTTCCGCGCCGGCAAGCTCAACTCCGGGCCAGGACGCACCTGACGCCCGCTCGCCGCCCAAGACTACGCCCGCGCCTCCACCAGAAGCTCCCACCATCGAGCTAACCGGGGCCACGCCAACGCCGTCGCCAAGCCGAGGACCCACCAAGATCCTCAAGCCGGAACCTTTTAAGGGGAAGGCCACGGCTTCCGGCACTTCAACCCTCGGCCCGCAGTCCTTGGTGCTGCACGCCGGCCCTGCCGCTGTCGTGGCCGGAGAAAAGGCTTCCGGTCAGCTGGGTCGAATCACTGAGCTGAAGCGCGGAGGCAACGAGCTGGGACATTTGCTCGAATACGCTGAGAAGTGGAATCGAGCGGATGTGTCCGCGGCTACGCGCGGCCTGGGGAAAGACCGGCTTCCGGCGCTTGACCCCGCTGGCCCCCGGTGTACCGAGGAGCACTTCATGCGGCTGCGGCGCGCGGTCAAGGAGCTTGACAATGCGTGGCACGATGCCACCAACAACGTGGTGGTAAGTTTCATCCAACTCTTTGCAATTTTTCAACTCATGCCGGTTTCATTCTTTCCGGATCATGTATATCTTCCCAGTCCCCGAGTTTCGTGTTGAGAGCATAGCTCTTAACGCGAAACTTAGTTAAGAACATAAAGAAACCGGCTTCTTCTTATAGTCATTTTTACTTGAACAGAGCACCGCGGACGCCCGGAAGCACCTATTTGAGGAGCTTCTGTGGGAGCACCGGGATCTTTCTGAAGCGCACGGCAAGTGCCGAGGTGAGCTTCCGTGCCTCCGGCATCTTCTTACCGGAAGCTTCTCTCTTCTAGTACTTATAAGTTTTTTGCATAACAGCTATCCCGGAAGCCTCCATCGAGGCCCTCAAGACCCAGCTCGCTGCACTCCAAGGTACTCTTTCTTTTCCGGTTAACTTGCTTATCTTCATTTTACCAGTTGTAGTTTTGTTAACGTTTCCTTTCCGGACTCTAGGTGAAAAAGAGCAGCTTATCCGGGAGCATCGGGAGGCTCTGGACGCCCAGGAGCTCGTTTCCAAGGGGCTGAATGACCAGCTCATCCAAATCGGGCTCCAGCACGATAAGGAGATGAAGGCTGCCAAAGCTGCAGCTGAGGCCAGGCTGAACGAGGCCCTGGAGGATGCTAACAACTCCACTGTGGTGCTGCGGGCAGAGCTGGAGGAGGGAGGCAAGGGCGCGGAAAGCGGCCGAAGATCGGGCCGCCCTCCTAGAGGCAGAGCAGAAGGAGTATGACCAACTGGTCATGCAAACCGACACGCTCGCCCTCAGTAAGTTTTTTCTTCTTTCTTTTCCGGTCTTCGCTTATAAGCTTATATTTTCCGGTAGCATGTCCTTATCCTTTTCTTTGCCTTGCAGGGCTCTTCCCGGACTCGCAGCTGCATGCGCAGAAGAAGGTGTCGGAGCGCCGGGTTCAGCAAGCGTTCAAGAACCCGAACGCGCCCTGGGATCCTTATGACCATCTGGTCTCACTTTCTGCGCGGGTCCAGCACATGCGCGCGGTGGACCGAAACCTCGCCGATCTGCCCGACGTGGCGAGCCAGCTCTTCAAGGTGCTATGGCCTGAGGAGGAGGTGCCGGCTAGCCTGACGCTCACCTCCGAACGCCTGAAAGGTGCCGGCCGGAGGATCCACGAGTGGCAATGTTGAGCCGCTCGTGCCGGAGCGGATGCGGCGCTACGCGTCGCCTGCTCCTGGTATGAGGACTTGCACTTGGACGCCCTCCTCGGCGTGCGCGAAGATGCTCCCACCGACAAGGATCCGGTCCTCACCGCGAAGCGGAAGGATCGTGCCTACCGGATTGCAGAGTACGCCCCGGTCCGCACCTTCATCCCCCTCCTCCCGACGTCAAGGACTACCTTAGCGACGAAGAAGAAGAAGAGGACGAGGAAGATGAGGATGCCGGAGCGGGCGATGCTCTCCCGGAAGCTGGTGATGCGCCTCCGGAAGCTCCAAAGGCTGGTGCTGCTCCTCCTGAAGTTCCTGCTACTTAAATATTTCCTGTGATGTGTTTTCCTGCCTTGCCCGTCTCATAAACAATGCTTATCAAATTCTACCCCGGTATGCCGGTGTTCATGATGTAATATAAAACTTAGCCGCTCTTTTGGTTGTGCTACAACAGTTTATGCCGGTATGTTATACCGGTAGCTTATTAACTTATGTTTGTCTGTTGACTTAGCATTTTGCTCATTGTTTTGCTTTTGTCTTGCACTGCAAAGATTCCGAAATT
>NW_025901390.1:0-15106 GCF_022539505.1 Lolium rigidum
AACTTTGAAATCCAATTTAATTTAAGTCTATTATTGGTCATATCTATACCTAATAATAAAGGGAGAAGCGTTTTCGTGGTTTGGTCCGTTTTGTTTCGTCCGTGGTCGTTGTTCGTGTTGGTTGTCCGTCGTCCGTCCAAGAGAGTTAACCTTCGTTTCTGGTTCGTTTTGCTCATGGGCCAAGTCCAAACAAAAAGAAGAGTCCACTTCCTAGATCGGTTTGTACAGGAAGGAAAGGGAAAAGAGAGATATTTGCAATGTTCACTTCCTGATCGAGGTGGACTCTGTTTGTACCAGGCCTGAATTTCCATCGGCTCGGCACCAATCTCTAGATATAAATTGGTACCATCGCACGGAGCAAGCCGGCCACGATCATAACGCGTACTATCATCAATCGATCGTCGCGTGATGTCGCAATGCGCCTTCATCGAGTTCAACTCTGCTGCCGAGGTCGTCGCTGCCACCAACGCCATCGTCCAGATCGATCTCTGTCACGGAGGTCGTCGCTTGCTCGCTGGTCGCTGCCGCGAACAACGTTAACCGCAGATATGATAAATTTCCCTTATCCGTCAGTTATCGCCCATCGTTCAACACGGCTGGAAAATTTCAAGATTGAGCCAGTTGATTGATGCGTGTCTGATCCGGACCAGAACAGCATCATGTTTCTATGAGCTGTCATGGCGTCCAGATCTTGGGAGATATCAAGGCAGATAAGATCGATTAATTACATCTCATGCGGCCCGTGACAGCTGAGGTGGTCAGGAGCTTCAGTGCGCAGTCCGTCCAAAGACATGGACAAAGGTAATTAAGCTATGGCCGCTCGATCAGTTAGCTACGCATGGCCGCTCGATTAATTAGTAAAAGTCTGGCTTAATCAAAGAGCTACATGCATGCTCTTGGTTCGTGATCATTGCTGATATGATGGGTTCATTAAGTGGAGGTGGTTGCAATTGCGATGCGGAAGAGCCTAGACGCGGAGATAAAAGCTGTACGTATGATATGTGTTGGAATCCCGCAAAAGAAAAAATAACCTGTGCTGGATAATCTGTGATGTCTCTAGGCAGAACCGCCGGCCGCTGTGCGCCATGGACGGCTGTACTTCTTTTTTTCACCACCAAGAAAAACTATTCTTGTTCAATAGCGGCGGCCAAGTCGAGATAGACAAGGTGGACGCGGCTGGTGCCTGCATGACGAACGGTGATGGGGCGATGGTGCAGTGTAGCCAGGAGTACATTGGTGCGCTGCTGTACTTGGAGAGGACCCCATCCGTCTCTTCAACGTGAACTTCTCACCGGTTCTCATGCATGGAGGTGGATGTGACTTCAGGCGATGCATTGGAATATAATGATCAGATTGCTACCTCACAAACTTTTCAGATGGCATTGTAGTTGATGATAATAAGTTATAATTTTTGTCTAGCGAGCTACTAGCCTATGAGAACATATTTTTTCTAATATATGCAGGTGCATACCACACAAGTAAGGACATTACGAGCTCTGTTATGATGGAATTTGGTCAAATCGTGCCGTGTGCAAAGATGATATCTACATGTATTCCAGAGGTAAAGCGGCCACTTACCAGTTTTAATATGATGGTACAACAAAGATCGAAATTTGATGGTCAAATGGCCGGCTGAGTGGGGCGCGCGGCAACAAATTGCGAGGCTACACCAAGCCGATGGTCACGCTGCTGGCTTGGTCGTTATTGACGATGTCCAGGTTCAAACTACGGCGCGCATGGCAGGGGTACAGTCCGCGGTAACCTTCTCTACCGGGCAAATCAAGGACTGCAAGTGTCCCTCTTCTGTAAGACCTCACCTCCAATATAGTATGGCCTGCCAAGCATCGGTGATGCTCAGTGAGTAATAGGCTAGAGAAGAGAGATGAGATTTTTCTGGCTGGCTGGCTTTTCAGGAGAGACGTAGAGATAGGCGATGGATGGGTGTGGCTGGTTCCTACTTCACCCGATCGACAAGGACAAAACAAAAACAAAATGACAAAAAATGCTTGGCTAAAATAATCATTATATAAAAAACTTTGAAAAAAGTATCTAAAGTATTTGATTGCAAAGGTGTACTTAAAAAACAGAATAATATCAATGCAAAAAAGGCTTAAAAACCTAATGTAATCCTTATAAGATCCAAAGTCAAATTGTGAGTTAAATATAAACTCAGTTATGAATTGTTGTTGTAAAGACGAGTACTTTGACTTTCTCAATTTTGGTGCATCAATCACTGAATTTCATCATTGCCGGGTAGCCCTTGTACTTGTGATAGGCGAGTTGAATAGATGGTGAGTGGGTTTTCTCTAGCGATGTGTGATTAGCATAGTGTGTGGTTGTGGTGGAACCCAGCCTCCCAGTAGGCATGCAATATGGCCCGTGCTCTGGCACCTCATGCGGAATCTCCTACCCCTGTGTCGTCCATTCCAACCCTGACCTCTCATGGATCCCACGTAAGTGTAAGCATCGTAGTGAACTCTGATTTGTTGTTGCTAGGTCAAATGTGTCCCTGTGGATGTTCCAATGGTAGAAGGTATGGTACATGGCCACCAGTATTTTCTTCGTAGCAAACCATATATTTTCTCAAATTTAAATAAACATCAATAAAAATCAATCCGTAGCAATGACACGGGCAAATTTCCATAAAATAGTATCATCCGCCTTTTTTTTAGAACACAGTACAACGCAGACGCTCATAAACACGCACGTACAAACAACCCTATGAACGCACGCACGCACACCCTACATTATGAGAACCTTCGTGGGACTGAGCCGGCATATCTTGAGGTTGACGATGTCACTACTGACGCTTCGCTGTTGACGGGCACGTCACCTAACACTGAAAGCATAGCGCCGGATAAATCCATGTAAATGCAAACACCCATCATCCGCCTTTTTAATACAGTATACTGGTCCTTTGGAGCCTTTCATCGTTTAAAATAAGTCATTACAAGTCTGCGGTATTAGAAGTTGGTGCAACGAGAGCTTTGCAAGTTAATATTTTTAGAATTAACATATTTCATCGCTGATTCAATAGAGTATTTGAGTTTTTTTTCCCGGTGCAACGCACGGGCACTTTTGCTAGTCTTTACCTACTAATAAAGGAAGGAAGGTTTCTCCCCATTATTTTCGTCCGTTTTGAAAATGCCCTCGCTCTTGAGCTGAAATTACTCCACATGCCACCGCTTAAACGAGCGCAGAACGTTTTCCCGAACATTGTACTTTTGTCGCTGATCGGCGCCAAACGCTCGGGCGAGCTGGGCAACCGCTAGCTGCTAGCATTGCTTTATGCGGGCCGGTGGTTAAACGGCCCAATTCCCCAGCTAAGAATATATCAGCACAAAAAGAATTATCTGTATGGTCAACATGTTAATGCATAGAATTTTCTATCGATAGTCCCACCTCGCTCCCGTATACGAAGTCCCACCGGTTTATATGCTTAAGTTTTGTGGGCTGTGATAGAGCTTAGGATTGAGGCGCATCTCATCCTATGGTCTAAGATCTAATGTGGAAGTGAATGTAAATGATGAGGAGAATTTGCAAGCTCGTGTCATGAGAAAGGAAATAGAATGAGGGGAAAGCGAATGGCAGCTCGCACGCTGGTGATGGCGAGGACGGAAAGAGAAGAAATGAAAAGAGGAATTGCAGAAAAATTGCACTCTGGTGCTGCTGGAGGCAAGGAAGGAGAAAGGTAGGGGACGACTCAGCCATTCTTACTCTACAATACAAGTCCCGGTTCTATCTAGAAATCTGGTCGGACCTTACCGAAGGGAGTGGGAAAGAGCCGCGCTTGGATCACGCCCGTCCCCTATCTCCTCTGCAGCTCGATGCCGATAATAAATAGGATATCCGCATGCCACCACCGGGCCCAACCTGAGCTTTGGGGACAGGACGATATAGCCATCCATGGAGATGGCCAAGGCGCCTCGTGAAAGGGAGAGGACGGAGGGGGAACGAGAGAGGACGGATTGAGGTGCGCTCGCCATGCCGGGAGGCGGCGCGTCTGGGATTGCTGTCCGTCCGCTGGGGCCTAGGTGGGCCAGTCTGTTCTGGCTGGCCCGGTAAGTGCTGAGGGTCTCCATTTATTTTTTTCATCGAATTTTCTTTGCAAATCAAGTACATGCTAATTTCATGTAAAAAAAAGTTAGAAGCCAATTTGCTGTAAACAAAACGGTACAAGGCAATTTACACCTAGGCCGAATGGATGTTATGACAAAAAAATGTGATGCAGACTATACTTATTGTATTAGTTAAAAGAAAAAAAGTGTGCTACGCCAAGTATAATATCCAGGCCAGGAGCAAAAAGATACTTATTTTTAGCATCTCTGGAACAAGATACACATCCGTCCCGCATAGCGATCTCATACGGTATTAGGCTGAAACGCGGCTCGAATAGATCGGCATCCCGCCTCACGTTGGATTCTCGTTGCAGGGTACCCAACCCAGCCCACGAAGCCCCTGTTTAAGGCGGGTGCGAGACTTTTTTTGTTTGCTTTAAAACACAAAAGTATAGGGTAAATCTGCATTCTCGACTCGCCTCCTTCACCCGCCACTACATGCCACACTCCACCAAATCGAGCTCCTTGCGGACCACCATTTTCAAATCCTCGCTGCCACCGCACTCCCCTCTCCCTCATGACGGTCTTCACCGACGTGTGGGAGAAGGCCAAGTGCCGATGCGACGCCGTCAAGGAGGAGGAGTGCAACGTGCTCCGGGCAAAGCGGGACGTCCATCCAGTCAGAGATGGTGCGGCTTCGTCATGGCCGTCAGCTACTCCAACGGTAAGGCACGCGCAATTTATGAGAGTGCGGCACATGTTCACTGAGTAGAACTTACAAGGTCAACAATCAGTTTTCCGCGGCAACGCGCGGGCATTGTCCTAGTCTATACCTAATAATAAAAGCAAAAGAGCTTCTTGTTGGTCCGTTTTTTATTACCCCTAATGATGTTAATAATTACCCCTCTGCCACCGGTAAGTGAAAACCGATTCAACAGAACAAAAACGTCCACCCCTGGCTGTAGTCGTACAAACCCGTTTTCTTCTGGATCCCCTCCTCTCCTCCGCGATTCTACTGCCGCCCTCCTCCGTGGTTCGCCGCCGGTAGGGTCTGCACCTCGAGTTTCTCCGGCGGCGGGAGCTTCTGCGGCTGCGTAGCGTAGGCGGCGGGAAGGGAGGCGGCGGTGCTATCCGATCTAGCCATGGAAAGGCCGATTCTGGCCAACGGCAGGTCGGTACTCGGTAGCCGCAGGCCTGCAGCTGTGAGAACACAGGAAGAGCAGGTGGAGCCGTAGTGGCTGGATTATGCAAACAAAATCGCTGGGAAAGGAGGAGGGAAGAGGGGACGACCTAGCTGATCCGGTTGGTGGCTGGATGTACGGGATACCGGCCTGATCACTGGCGACGCGCCCATCCGCGCGCGGGACAGCTGCTGAGGCGGCGATCACCGGCGACGCGCCCGTCCGCGCGCGAGACCGCGGCCTCCAAGGTGAAATTGAAACTGAAAAGTCTGAGCTTCGATTTGTCATTTGTGGCCATAGAATCGGATAAATTCGATTGGTATTATACTTATAGTACGAGCAGTTCATCATATGTTTTGAGCGGGTTGATCACTAGCTGAATCATATGGGGCGTGTGAGATCAAATTTTGGTCTATTCCATTGGGGAATAGTCACGTTTCCACAAACCGCCCCGTCAGTACATGCTCGCTGAACTGCTTTCGGATTACCAATAGCTGCCCTGCTCTCTATTAATTTTTTCTTTACATCTGGTTGTTCTTTCCTGTATGATCTGTGTGCTTGCTGTTAGTTGATCCATATGGAGAGGAAATTTTTTTTTTGATTATTATATGCATAGTATGGACGCATGTGTGATTGTCTGTATTTGTCTATATAATACACGCTGAATTATATTTGTTCTTATAATATATGTAAATTTGTGTACCAAATTGTGTTTTTGTATTTAGGTGTAGGAAATACAATTTGACTTTTTTTCCTAAAAAGAAATGTGCTAAATAGGTGAATAGTTTCTTAAAGAAAACGTTCTGATTGTGTGGAACTTCCGCAACTATTGTTTTGTTGCCATCGTTGAACATTTGACTATCTAGGAGAACAGGATTAGTTATGAGGATGACAAGTTTATCAAGGAGAGACAAACGGACCCATTCAGTCCGAGACGGCAGAGTGTCTGCATTCTCTTCTGTAGCAACGCACCGGCATATTTCCTACTCCATCCGATTCATAATAACCGGTATTTCTTTACTTCAATTTCGAGCAAATTTAAATTTGAGAGATGACATTTATTATGAACCGGAGTGAGCATGTACAATTAAACAAAGATAATTGACTTAATTTTAACTAAAACCACGTGATGGTTTATTTTTCTTGATTTAATTTTAAAATAGTTTAAAAATATACATATTTTAAAAATGAGTTATGTAGATGGATGTCTACATCATCATCTCTCCAATAGTGAATTCTTCATGATTTTAAACCAGTAGCAACACATGGGCGTATTTCGATAAGAAATTCGCATCGTGAAACTATCCAGAATATTTTAGACAAAACAAGATTTGGAAACGAGAGCCGGATTTTAACCATTCGTAAAAATGCAATCCACCCGGTGCAACGCACGGGCAATTTTCCTAGTCTATACCTAATAATAAAAGCAAAAGGGCTTCTTGTTGGTCCGTCAATAATTACCCCTCAAGTTGATGAAAATTACCCACAATGCCATCCATAAGTCAGAAAAACGGTTCAACAGAGAAAAAGAGCCTCTCATCCCTAGCTGATCTACCGCCCGCAAAGGCTACGGTCTTGCCGGCGCCAAGACCGACCAGGAGTTCACCGGAGGGAGTCCTCGCGCGATCGCCGGGCTCCAGGCCCTTGGCTACCCCGTGGCCCGTGCTCGGTGGTGACCAGCATCTCGAGGCCGTCTCCGGCGCGTTGGCGCTGCGGGAGTTCGTGAGGGCCTGGGACATGGGGTACTGAAATCTCCTCCCCACGCTAAATCCCATCGTCGAACTGCTCCCCTGCACCACCACACCCGACGCCCAGCCGCCCAGGGCCTCACGCCCTGCCGATCCGTAAGACCAGAAATCATACACCTCACCACATTCTCGCCCGGTCGCCCCCTATTTAACCACCGGAGCACAGCAGTCGAAGTGGAGACTCTGGCACTCTGCAACGCTGCCACCGTCCAGCACGCCGGACTTTGAAAGTTGCTGCACGCTGATGTCCACGGATGTGCTCCGGCTGCGCCGCTGATGTCCACGGATGTGCTCCGGCTGCGCCTCCCGCTGGACTGCGGTTAAGGATCACACACATCCTGTTGTCCTGTTGGCTGTACCGCAACTGTTGTCCACGGGTTTGGTCAGGTGCTCCTCCTTGAAGCTCGCCGGTGCGGCGCCACTAGGCATGGTGCTCGGGTTTGGTCAGGTGCTCCATCCGGTCGACTACCTCGTGCTTGCCCTGCTGCATCGCTCTGCTGCATGGCCTCGTCCGACGGCATGTGCATCTCTGCACTTCACTCTACAGATACACGCTGCTGGGCACCACGCTGGACCGTCCGTGATGCACTATTAAAACCTGGGCTATTCTCCCACTGCGCTCTTATGAGTGGTGTTTTTCCACAGAATCATGTTGGGTATTGCGTGTCAGATTTGCTTGCTAATTCAGGTAAAGAGTTGTAGTATTTCGTGTGCTCAATTTCACTTCACGCCCCTGTTCAACTCCCATGTTTTTCTTTTGTCTGCTTATCAGGTGCTTGCGAATAATGTGGACTTCAGTTTTTGTGATTTTCCATTCCTGTAAATTGCTAATTTTAATTCATAGTTCAAGTGAACCATGTTTTCACTGTCACACAGATTCTAAGTTCAGGTGACCATGGGTTTCGATCCACAATAAAGAAGCTGTTCTGGGAGTTTGTCGCTGGTTCTGATTCGTTTGGGACTCACCGAGTCGAGCTGCTGGAATATTGGTGACGAGCTCAGACAGCTATGGCGTCCCGAGTATGAAGAGGACACCAAGGATCTGGGGAGGCCTCGCGGCTGAGCTTCCAGAGGTGAGCTCGACGGCGCAACTGCCGGGCGAAAATCCGGGGCAGGTTGGACGTTATACCGAGGTGTAGGGCTCGACGGCCTTGGCTACGGCATCGCGAGGAGATCACGAAGGTGTGGTCACCGGCTTTGACTGACAGCGGTGTTTGCAGCTTGAATTTTGCAACTAAGCCGGCCGCAGTCTTCGCGGAGGGTCAGGAAAGAGGATTGAGACACGGCGACAACTACCGTTTGATCAGCTTTGGCACCGGCGATAGGGCAAGGGGAAGAAGAAGATCCATGCAGGACGCGGGGTTCTACATGAGAAGAGCACGGCTGGGTCCTCGGTGGCGGAGGCTGTGCAGGGTGCTCGTCGCGTGGGTGGGCCTCAACGAGGAAGAGTAGGAGGTCATCAATGTGGACAAGGAGCTCTGGACCAAGGTCGGCTTCTAGCATGGCGGTCATGATGACATGCGGCCTCAACGAGGACGAGTAGGAGGCCATCAACATCTCCAGCGTCGATCGAGTTACGGATGACATAACTGTGATGCATCCTCGCACGTGTCTGGCGGACAATGGAGGTCCTGGGTCATCCTCTGCCACCTTCCCTGCGAGAGCTGCGAGCGCCTGAACGAATCGTGCGATGCACTAAGCAGCAGCTCAGGCGTATCCAATCCAATTAAACGAAGAACAGGCAAAGCATAGTACAACAGTACAGTGTAAATCCATATGTCCCTCGCTGGCATGTAGCAGAAAACGCTGGAACGGGGAGGAGTGTTTGTTTAGGATTACATCAGTATGGAGAACATACTATGAGTATATGTGTGTTTACGTATCCAAGTTTACGTGTATATTAGAGTAGAACTTACAAATTGGTCTCTTTTATCAGCTTTTAAAGTCTACTCTCCGAGCTTTGTCATGTGAGCAGTCAGATGATATATATCCAACTAATGTATTAACGGTGTTGTCGTGGTTTCAGGTATTTTATTACTCCTTCCCCGTCCTTTTATAGTATGACGATCACAATGCTCTTTTGTAGAATGAAAAGTGTACATTTTTATTTTTGAAAGAAAGAAGGTGCATGTGATCTATGTTAGGTATTGCAAGGTTTTTTTTTGTATTGCTGGACTGCAAGGTGTATTACACTACAGAAAATAGAAGAAGGTGCGGGTGAATTATGAGCAGATGGGAGGAAGATTCATTCTTCTTTTTAATCCGTCGCCTTCTCCTTTAGCCCCCCAAATTTAAAGGGAATTCATTCGTTAAGGCCTCAGCATCGCCGATGTTGGAGCATATGATCTAGCGGCTAACACATATCTACATAATGACTCCTCCCCCAACAATTTATCGTCTTCGTTTGCTTCCTCTACTCTCCGACCATGAGCAAGGTGAAGGCATATTCAAGGTGGCGTAAGGTGGTGGTTGTAGTGCATGACTGTACAATCGTACGTACACTAGGTGGTCTGAGGAGGCAGTGACGATGCACCTGACCATGCAGCATCTCCGGGACCGCATGTTTTTTCCTTTCCCGGTGCAATGCACGTGCATATTTACTAGTCAAGTATAAAATTACATTCTGAAACTTGTTCAACGCTTTCTCATAAATTATTATGGTAGTTTCTGAAAATAAAATGCTAATTGATTTGAGAAAAAACATATATTATTGCACAACAATGGGATATTAAAATATCTATTTGTAAATAAAAATAAGAAGTCAATGTTGTGGTAAGTTAGGAGGTTCAAAGGGTAAACCAAATATAACGTTTTGTTCAATCTCATAGTTAATATTACCAAGTTTGATTCTCCCTGGACAGCATTGTTTGTTATAGTGTTCCCTAATTGGGCATGGTGGTGCATCTTGCCATATCTAACATTGTTGATGACTAGACTTTTCAAGTTTTCGTATAAAAAATCGTTTTTCATTTTATAGATGATAAAAAATTGTTTATTTTGTGCATGGGGTAGATAAGATATGGGTCAAAATGGCGCATCTACATTTTTAAAATAAATTAGGCCATATTTTAATGCCAATTCCCAAATTTACGGTTTTTAGTGCTTTCTAGCTAGTCTCGCACATTTAAATGACTTTATGCTGATTTATTGAAAGTAATTCAAGTTTGAATTGTAGGTGTGTTATAACTTGGTCCTACAAGTCCCCACAAATCATATTTAGATACATATTACTTACTATATATAGAAACCAGTGATAGTACTAAAATATTCAACCCCTTTGCAAAGATAATCATGTCGACCATTTTGACCTGGTTTTGAAATAAATAAATGAAAATGAAGAAAACCTCAAAAATGAAACCCTTCTACATGGAGTGTGCTTGTATGTGTTAGTTGACAGGGAAAATAATAAACATGTGATAGGGTAGTGAAAAACAAAATGTCTTCACAAAGCGGACTATCGTGTATGAAGATTCCTAGTTTGCAAGCCAAATGATATAGTTATGGCCATATTTGTGGCATAGTTTGTTACAATGTGCCCAAATTGGGAATGGTGGTGCATCTTGCCATTCCCAACAATGTTGCTGACTAGACTTTTCAACTTTTCGGTATATAAAACTCATTTTTCAATTTCTAGATGACAAAAAAGGTTTATTTTGTTAATGGGGTACATAAGATACAGCTCAGAATGGCACCTCTATATTTTTAAGATAAATAAGGCCACATATTTGTGAAAATTCCCAACTCTTTACGTTTTTAGTGCTTTCTAGCTAGTTTCACACATTTAAATGACTCTATGCTGATTTATTGAAAGTAATTCCAATTTGAAATGTAGGTGTGTTATAACTTCGTCCTATAAATCGCCAAAAATCATTTTTGGATACATATACTTACTATATACAGAAACATGTGATAGGGTAGTAAAAACAAAATTTCTTCACAAGACGGACTATCGTGTGTATGAAGATTCATGTGCTTTGGTTTTCTTTTTTTGATTTTTTCTGAATGTTTATGCCCATTTGAATCTTGGTCAAATCCTAGGTTTGACCACGATTTAAGCAAGTTTAAAACACATGAAAATGAAAAGGTAAGCTTGGATCCTTATTAGTCATTCTAGAATGAAGCTTTTGGGGGTTCTTGAAATCTCAATGTTTGAAACCCAAAACCACTTCTCTTCATGGTTGACTTCATCAGACAGAGTTTAGGGTTAGGGGTAGATACATGATTTGTCGGGTTTGAATATGTCTAGACCTTGTTTATCAACTTGAATGCTTACTATATATATGACGTAAGAATACTATGTGCTTTGGTTTTTCTTTTCTTTTTTTTTGATTTTTTCTGAATTTTTATGCTCATTTGAATCTTGTTGTTGGTCAAATCCTTAGTTTGACCATGATTTAAACAAACTTAAAACATGAAAATGAAAAGGTAAGCCTGGATACTTCCTAGTCACTCTAAAATTAAACTTTTGGGAAGTTTTTGAAATTTCCATGTTTGAAACCCAAAACCACTTTCTCTTCATGCTTGACTTCATACGACAGAGTTAAGGGTTAGGGGTAGATACATGTTTTTTTCTATTTTGAATATGTCTAGACCTTGTTTATCAACTTGAAGGCTTACTATATATGACATAAGAAGGCTATGTGCTTTGGTTTTTCATTTTTCTGATTTTTTTTTTGAATTTTATGCCCATTTGAATCTTGGTCAAATACTAGCTAGCTAGGTTTGACCAAGATTTAAACAATTTTAAAACATGAAAATGAAAAGGCAAGCCTGGATCTTTTTTAGTCTCTCTAAAATGAAGCTTTTGGGAGGTTCTTGAAATTTCAATGTTTGAAACCAATAAGACTTCTCTTCATGCTAGACTTCATAAGATCGACCGAGTTTATGGTTAGGGGGTAGATACATGATTTGTCTGGTTTCAACACATGTCTAAACCTTGTTTACCAACTTGAATGCTTACTATATGACATAAGAAGACTATGTGCTTTTGTTTTTCATTCTTCTATTTTTTTGAATTTTATGCCCATTTGAATCTTGGTCAAATCCTAGGTTTGACCAGGATTTAAACAAGTATAAAATATGAAAACGAAAAGGTAAGCCTGGATCCTTCTTAGTCACCCTAATATGTACCATCTTTTGGGAAGTTTTTGAAATTTTCATGTTTGAAACCCAAAACCACTTCTCTTCATGATTGACTTCATAACTAAGACAGAGTTTAAGGTTAGGGGCAGATATATACATGATTATCCGGTTTGAATATGTCTAGACCTTGTTTATCAACTTTAATGCTTACTATATATATGACATAAGAATGCTATGTGCTTTGGTTTATCATTCTTTTGGTTTTTTCCTGAATTTTTATGCCCATTTGAATCTTGGTTAAATCCTAGGTTTGACATAGATTTAAACAACTTTAAAATATGAAAATGAAAAGGTAACCATGGATCCTTCTTAGTCACTGTAAAATGAATCTTTTGGGGGGTTCTTGAAATCTCAATGTTTGAAACCCAAAACCACTTCTCTTCATGGTTGACTTCATAAGACAGAGTTTAGGGTTAGGGGTTAGATACATGATTTGTCGGGTTTGGATATGTCTAGACCTTGTTTATCAACTTGAATTCTTACTTTATGACATAAGAAGGCTATGTGCTTTGGTTTTTCATTTTCTGATTTTTTTGAATTGTATGCCCATTTGAATCTTGGTCAATTACTAGCTAGGTTTGACCAAGATCTAAAAATGAAGCTTTTGGGAGGTTTTTGAAATTTCCATGTTTGAAACCCAAAACCACTTCTCTTCATGCCTTACTTCATAATTAAGACAAAGTTTAGGGTTAGGGAGTAGATACATGATTTGTCTGGTTTGAATATGTCTAGACCTTTTTTATCATCTTGAATGCTTACTATATGACATAAGAAGACTATGTGCATTGGTATTTCATTTTTTCATTTTCATGCCCATTTCAATCTTGGTGAAATCCTAGGTTTGAGCAAGATTTAAACAAGTTTAACACGTGAAAACGAATAAGTAAGCATGGATCCTTCTTAGTGACTCCAAAATGTACCAATTGATAGATGTGTTAACTTTGCTTCATGGAAAAATTAATGTCATGTAAATGAGTTAACTTGGATTTCCTACCCTTGAATCCATAGGCAACTTTGTTCTAATGCACTATAATAATTGATGTCTACGGGAGCTTCTATTCTTGTAGACAGTGTTGGGCCTCCAAGAGCAGAGGTTTGTAGAACAGCAGCAAGTTTCCCTTAAGTGGATCACCCAAGGTTTATCGAACTCAGGGATGAAGAGGTCAAAGATATCCCTCTCATGCAACCCCGCAACCACAAAGCAAGAAGTCTCTTGTGTCCCCAACACACCTAATAGGTGCACTAGTTCGGCGAAGAGATAGTGAAATACAGGTGGTATAAATAAGTATGAGCAGTGGCAACGGCACCGAGAAAAGTGCTTTGCCCAGGACGATAAACAAGCAGTAGTAACGCAGCGGTAGTAACGCGATAGAAACGAGTAAACAAGCGGCGATAGCGATATTTAGGAACAAGGCCTAGGGATTAGACTTTCACTAGTGGACACTCTCAACATTGATCACATAACAGAATAAATAGATAGATGCTAGACTCTACACCCTCTTGTTGGATGATGAACACCACTAACTGTGTAGGATTACACGAACCCTTAATGCCGGAGTTAACAAGCTCCACAATATTCGATGTTCATGTTTAAATAACCTTAGAGTGCATGACAGATCAACATAACCAAACCAAGTACTAACATAGCATGCACACTGTCATCTTCACACTACGAAAGGAGGCAAAGATCACATCAATACTATCATAGCAATAGTTAACTTCATAATCTACAAGAGATCACAATCATAGCTCACGCCAAGTACTAACACGGATGCACACACTGTCACCATTACACCGTGCAGGAGGAATAAACTACTTTAATAACATCACTAGAGTAGCACATGGATAAATTGTGATACAAAACACATTGCAATCATAAAGGGATATAAATAAGCACTTCACTATGCCATTCATAACGAGTGAATAAGTATTCTGTGAAATATAGCCTAAGAGACCCACACGGTGCACACACTTGTCACCTTTACACACGTGGGACAAGGAGTCTCCGGAGATCACATAAGTAAAACCCACTTGACTAGCATAATGACATCTAGATTACAAGCATCATCATATGAATCTCAATCATGTAAGGCAGCTCATGAGATTATTGTATTGAAGTACATAGGAGAGAGATGAACCACATAGCTACCGGTACAGCCCCGAGCCTCGATGGAGAACTACTCCCTCCTCATGGGAGACAGCAGCGTTGAAGAAGATGGCGGTGGTGTCGATGGAGGAGCCTTCCGGGGGCACTTCCCCGTCCCGGCGGCGTGCCGGAACAGAGACTCCTGTCCCCCAGATCTTGGCTTTGTGATGGCGGCGGCTCTGGAAGGTTTCTCGTACCGTGGCTCTTCCGTATCGAGGTTTTAGGTCAGGGACCTTTTTATAGGCGAAGAGGCGGAGTCGGAGAGGCGACGAGGCGGTGACACACTAGGGGGGCGCGGCCCAGGCCCTGGCCGCGCCACCCTGTCATCTGGGGCCCCTGTGGCCCTCCTCTGGCCTCTCTCGGGTGTTCTGGATGCTTCCGGGAAAAATAGGAACCTGGGCGTTGATTTCGTCCAATTCCGAGAATATTTCCTTACTAGGATTTCTGAAACCAAAAACAGTAGAAAACAGGAACTGGCCCTTCGGCATCTCGTCAATAGGTTAGTTCCGGAAAATGCATAAATATGACATATAATGTGTATAAAACATGTAGATATCATCAATAATGTGGCATGGAACATAAGAAATTATCGATACGTCGGAGACGTATCAATAATCAACCGAATTTTTACACCAACAGGTCTGTCACTTACGTGTGGTGCCCATGCGTGAGGTCCCACACTTCAGTGAGCACAAGTCACGTGCAGTAGATACGCAAACTCCCAGCCATTTTCTTTGTCAAGAGAAGACGCAGCGGGATTCGGGATGCGTATTGGGAGTCCGTGGGTCCTTCCGGATCCTTCGGTTGTCCCTCTCACAAAAAAAAACAAAT
>NW_025901391.1:0-13923 GCF_022539505.1 Lolium rigidum
CCCATAGTTGAGTTGTGAGTTTTTTCCTATCCAGAAAAAGCGAAAAATATTAGGGTTAGGATTTGCCATAGCCTTAGATTGCACTAATTTCGAGTTTTAGTTGCTTTTCGTAGTTGTTTTTGCGTATCTTTTTTCCTTCCATCTAGTATTGTTAGGGTTGGTGTTTCCGCTTTCATCTAGAGTCAGTTTTTGTTTACTCCGAGTCCACATAGCATACAATGTGTTTGTCTAAACCATATCCACAACGTTTTGATATACGTGACTAGGAACTTCCCCAGAAGAGACTAGTTTTACCGCTGGACAGGCTGCTCATTAGGGTTTTGGTGCTTTGCATTATCTGTTGGCCGTGTTATCAAGGAGTTGAGTCATAAAATTTCACAAAAAAGAGAAAATAGAAAATAAGCAAAGAGAGCTACATAGCTGCGTGTGTTACAAAAAGAAAATCCAAAAAGAAAAAGTGTGAAGTGCTAGTAAGATCAAGTGAAAGCCTAGTTTACCTTTCTGCACCTGTAGTTGAGCAATCTTGTGCCTGTTTCGTTGAGCTTTGCTAGTGTCTCTCGAGTGCATTGCAATGAGTTGCTACATCATGCAAGAGAAGCTGAAGCACAGTTGGCTGAGGCAGCACAAATCAAAAGTTGTGCGACGGGAGCTGGGCGCTACACGCCTAGGGCGTCCCCATCTACAGCGCCGACATCGTCATCACGCCCCGCACAGTTTTCTACTCCGTCTAGCAAGCCGGTTTCTAATGTGACCAACCAAAAGAAGTCCGAACCTGTTGCGAGTACGAGTGGCTCTAGCATCTCTACTGCACGCAACCGCGATAGGGATTGCCATACATGTGGTGGCAAGGGTCACTTTAAGAGAGATTGTCCTAACCGCAAAGTTATGATTGTTAATGAGGACAATGAGTATGAGACTGGAGATGATGTTGATCCATATGCTCCAGAAGATGATGACTATGACACTGATGGTGTAGATGCATATCTGTCCGATGCTCGAACTATTGTTGTGTCTCAGCGTGCTCTTAATGTGTTGCCAAGTGCATCTACTCAGCGCTGCAATTTGTTCCAAACAAAGGCTTTAGTTGGTCCTGACAAGGCTTGCAAGGCCATTATTGATGGCGGGAGTTGCCGCAGTTTAGCAAGCAAGGAGTTGTGTACCAAGCTGAAGTTGAAGTGTCTACCGCACCCGCATCCATATTATATTCAGTGGTTGAGTGACAATGGTGAGATGAAGGTAAATCACATGGTGCGTGTTGAGTTTGAGATTGAACCGTATAAGGATTCCATTGATTTTGATGTGGTTCCTATGATGGTGTTTCACCTACTTATTGGGTCGGCCTTGGCTCTATGACCGTTCAGTGCAACATAATGGTCGTTCCAATACATATCACTTGGAGTTCAAGGGCAAGAAAATCAACTTGCAGTCTATGTCACCACAACAAATTATCAATGAATCTCGTCAGAAAGTTGAAGTAAACTCGGAGGATGCACCTCTAGATAGGTGAAAGAATTGTAATGTCGTGAGTGATATAACGAAAAGTGAGAGAGTGAATTCCTTAGTGCTTTTAGCCACCAAAGAAGATATGAGAGAATTTAGTGAGGATCCTACAGCCATGCCTCTTGTGCTCATGTACATGGGTACGGTTTTGGTTTCTAACGACATGACCCCTATTCCTCTTGGTGTTTCTAATGTGTTACAGGAATTCAGCGACGTGTTCCCGGAGGAGGTGCCCGCAGGACTACCACCATTGCGTGGTATTGAGCATCAAATTGATTTGATCCCCGGCGCCTCGCTGCCTAATAGGGCGCCATATAGAACGAACCCCGAAGAAACGAAGGAGATACAGAAGCAAGTACAAGCGCTACTCGACAAAGGTTATATCCGCATAAGCCTTAGTCCTTGTGTTGTTCCTGTTATTCTAGTTCGTACGAAAGATGGTACATGGCGCATGTGTGTAGATTGTAGAGCGATAAATAACATTACTATTCGATATCGTCATCCTATTCCCCATTTAGAGGATATGCTAGATGAATTGAGTGGTGCTGCTGTTTTCTCTAAAATTGATTTGCGTAGTGGTTATCATCAAATTAGGATGAAAGAAGGGGGTGAATGGAAAACAACCTTTAAAACAAAATTTGGTTTATATGAGTGGTTAGTAATGCCTGTTTTCTCTAAAATTGATTTGCGTAGTGGTTATCATCAAATTAGGATGAAAGAAGGGGGTGAATGGAAAAGAACCTTTAAAACAAAATTTGGTTTATATGAGTGGTTAGTAATGCCTTTTGGTTTGACTAATGCACCTAGCACTTTCATGAGACTGATGAACCATGTTTTGCGTGATTTTATTGGCAAGTTTGTGGTTGTGTACTTTGATGACATATTAATCTACAGCCGCAATGAATCTGACCATAGTATACATATTCGACATGTTTTGCAAGTGTTGCATGATAATAAACTCTATGGTAATCTTGAGAAGTGCACATTTTGCAAAGATAAGGTCATATTTCTGGGTTATGTTGTCTCTAAGCATGGAGTAGAAGTAGATGTGTCTAAAATTGAGGCTATTCAAAATTGGCCTACTCCCATGAATGTGAGTCAAATAAGAAGTTTTCATGGTCTTGTTGGGTTTTATAGAAGATTTGTGCCCAATTTTAGTACTATTGCTGCACCTTTGAATGAATTGACTAAAAAGGGTGTTGTCTTTGAGTGGGGCGCAGCCAAAAATCATGCTTTTGATGAACTTAAGAGATTGTTAATTTCTGTACCGTTGCTTGCACTTCCTGATTTCAATAAGCAATTTGAGATTGAATGTGATGTTAGTGGTACTGGAATTGGTGGTGTGTTGATGCAAGAGGGTCGCCCAATTGCATATTTTTCTGAGAAACTTTCTGGTGCTAAGTTGAACTATCCTACATATGATAAAGAATTGTATGCTTTAATTAGAGTTCTTGAGGTTTGGCAACATTATTTGTGGCCAAAAGAATTTATCATACATTCTGATCATGAACCTTTAAAATATCTGAAAGCTCAATCTAACTTGCATAGGCGTCTTGCTAAGTGGGTTGAGTTCATTGAGTCTTTTCCATACATTATTAGGCATAAGAAGGGAAAAGATAATATTGTTGCTGATGCTCTATCTAGGAAGAATATGCTATTAACTCAACTTGATGTTAAAATTCCTGGATTAGAGATACTATGTGATTTGTATGCTACTGATCATGATTTTGCTGAACCATATCGCTTATGTGCTATTGGTAAAGCATGGGAGAAATATCACATACACGATGGGTTCTTGTTTCGAGCTAACAAACTATGTGTTCCAGAATCGTCTGTGCGTTTGCTCTTATTGCAGGAATCTCATGCTAGAGGTTTGATGGGTCACTTTGGGCGTGAGAAGACGCTACTCATGCTCGCTGATCACTTTTATTGTTCAAAGATGAGGCGGGATGTGGATAGGGAGATTGTACGTCTACATGGAGTCCCGAAGACTATTGTTTCTGATCGTGACGTGAAGTTTATGAGCTACTTCTGGAAGAGGCTTTGGAGAAAGCTGGGGACGAAGCTGCTTTTCAGCACTACTTGTCATCCCCAAACTGATGGTCAAACTGAAGTGGTGAATAGAACATTGTCACAACTATTGAGATCCATGATCAAGAAGAACCTGAAGGAGTGGGAAGATTGTTTACCGCATGTGGAGTTTGCTTATAACGAGGCGGTACATTCTACCACAGAGTTGTGTCCCTTTGAGGTGGTGTATGGTTTCAAACCCATTACTCCACTTGATTTGTTGCCTTTGCCCATACATGAGAGAGTCAATATGGAGGCATCAAAGAGGGCAGATTTTGTACGGACGATACATGTGAAGACTAAAGAGTTGATAGAGAAGAAACGCAAGAGCAAAGCTGCAAGGATGAATAAGAAGCGCAAATAGATTTTGTTCAAGCCCGGTGATATGGTCTGGGTACATTTTCGCAATGATAGGTTCCCAAAGCTACGGAAGTACAAGTTGCTTTCTCGTGGTGCTGGTCCTTACAAAGTGCTTGCCAAGATCAATGATAATGCATACTCGATAGATCTTCCAATTGATGAGTTTGGTGTCAGCAATTCTTTCAATGTGGCTGATTTGACACCATATGACGGAGAAGACCTTGAAGCGTCGAGGTCGACGCCTTTTGAAGGGGGGGGGAGATGATGAGGACATCCCTGCTACTACACTACTACCTCCGTCATTACAAGATGAAGATGATGCTGTTGTGAAGCTCAAGTCCAATGAAGTTAGGATTGGACCAATGACACGAGCTCGTGCGAAGCTACTTCAACAACAGGTGAACTTGTTCCTAAGTGATACTTTGATCGATGAGAACTTTATACTGCCTAAGTCGTATTATTTATGTATGATCAGGTATGAAGAGGAACCAAGCATCGCACGAGGAGGAGAGGAGCAGATGGACAAGAAGATGGACGGAAGATGGACATGGAGCTGGACATGAAGACATCCCATGGACGTGCGAGGGAGGAGCGGGAGGCATGCGCGAGAGGAGGAGAAGCAGCTCAGGCCGGCGCCAGGCCCGGTCCGACCGGCCGTGCCGCCGGACCATCCGGTTCCAGGCCCGGTCCGACCGGCTGCCACGCCGGATCTCTCCGGTCCAAACCGGACGTGGCTCTTGTGCCAGCCGGGCACTGCCAGTATGCCCGGAACCATCGCCCGGTCACCACCCGGCGCCAGGCCTGGTTTGAACCGACTGGCCCGGTCCCAGGCTCGATCGACCGGCCCCCAGGCCGGCCGAGTCCGAGTCTGTCTCGACCAGATCTATTCTGGGTCGGTTATTTTTGTATCTTTTCGACCTGAGGTCGTCCTGAACCCCTATATAAGTGCCCAGGACACCCCCAAAGTAGCTTTAGACCATGTTTAAGATAAACCCTAGTTCATAGTTGTTAGCCTTGCAACTCTATTGAATCCCTACACCATATTGCCTTGATTTGGTGTAGATCCTGAAAAAGTCTTGTGTGATCTGCTGTTCCATTGGGAATTAGACGGTTGCAACTTACCGCTTCGTGGTCGGCGGCTACGTGCGCAAGTGTGTGGAGTTGCGAATACCTTGCAGGGTTGAGAGCTGTTGCATTGGCGACAGGGACCAATCGAGAGATCTCGTTGCGTCATACAAGTTATCTTCCACTTCATCGTCGTGTATGTCCACTGTGTTCATCCCGTGATCATCATCACCACCGTTGCTTACTGAGAAGATCGGGCCACCCGTTATCACTATCGAGAAGAATCAAATACCGGAAAGGAAGATCACAATTAAGACATGGTAGAATGAAATGCACAGACAATATGATGACATGACATATTAAAGAAGTTTGGGTAAACCCTAGGTGCATCGATGAAAAATAAAGGGGTTCGGCATCGATCCCGACACATGAGAGGGGTCTATTAGGCTTTCCACTAAGGCTTGAATTTTAGTTGGTTCAAGCATGTATGAAACATGGATAAACAATTAGGATTTGTTTTTCTGAACATTTTGATATATTATTTGTATTTTTATGATTTAAAATGAATTACTTATGAATTTCCAAAGTTTAATTCATTTTAAATGACGGTGGCCAGCTACTGTTCAGGTGACGTTTGTGATGGCTCTCCCACGTCCCCCCCAACACCAAGCCCTAGCCACCTTCATCGCCGGCGATATCCCTGATCTCTGGTGATCTTCTCATTCCTTTCCGATCATCTTCACCGGCGTCTTCTCCTCTTCAAGGTGATACCCTATGGCTCCTTCTCCTCTTGGACGTTGGAAGGTTTCCTTTGAAGTTCTCCTTGACTCTGGTAAAAGCAAGTCTTCCCCTGGTTTTCTACTTCTCTGGCCAAGGAATTGGTTAGCCTTGGTTAATCACAAAGATTCTCCTTTGGTTGGTAAGCATCTCAATCCTGGTGAGGTTTTTTACACTGGATCCACAGTCAAGTTTGAATCTCATGTTGCTGTGGTTGAGGCTTGTTTACTTTCACCACCGGGTTTTTCCTCGTTCCCTGAAGCGCCTCCTGTAAGATGGAGAGTTACATATGCTGAGTTGGTTCTTTCGTCTCATATCAAGGATTCCAAGCCCGCTTTTACTAGATCCGCTTTCCTTATTCTTAAACCCCATGCCAAAAGAATTGTTCTGTTAGATTCAAAGGAGCAAGTTTTAGATGCTAGATTTTTGCTTCTTGATGAGAGGGTCCGACCGGGACAGCTCTTGGATCTCACTGTTTTCACTGTTTTAGTGGGGGAGCGTGTTGTCTCGGATTCTATCTTACAAGCTTTGCAAATGGATAGGAAAGCTGCTACTCCCAGATCTTTTGCTGAGGTAGTGTCTAACTCTCCTCCAAGACAAGAAAATTGTTCTGTCCCTCTCGGTGATGTTTTTAAGAGTTTGGATTTTACCCAAGGTCAAGCCTTTGATATGGAATGTTCCAAGAAATTTGGACAAAAGGTAAACATGGAAAAGTTCTCTGCCAGGAAGCCTTTCTTTATGGTCTGCTCTTTTGGGCGTGCAAGCTTCAGATTGGATGTTCATACTGTGGCCATTGCTCTTCAAGCTTGTTTTGGTGGTTTGGCAGCTCTATACAATGTTAAACATCTTCGAGATAGAAGTTTCAGGTTTTCAGTCTCTTCAAGTGCAGTTGGTTTTCAGATATACAATTTGGGTTCTCGAGCTCAGTCATCTTTCAAGATCTTCTTCCATCTTTGGGGTCAAGGTGGGCCTAATTGGATTGCTGAAGAGAGAAAATTTTACAAAGAACAAATGGAGGAATGGACAGAAGTTAAGTCTAAATTCCAAAATGGAAATTCGGTTTTCTCAAGGATATCCTATGCTCAAAAGGTGGCAGAAATCAATCCTAGGGTGTCGGTTTTTGATAGATTGGCACATACAACGGCTACATCAACGGTATTAATGCCGCCCCGACAGTCTAATGAGGTAATCAAGGATTCTTATGGCCATTTGAATGCTCCTGCTCCATCTAGTCAAAGGCATATTAGACCGATTTCAAATCAACCGACAAGTTTTAATTTTGGCGCCAATTTGCCGGGCTTCCTTTCCTCCTTTAAATTCCCGAGCTTTCCTTCTTTGGACTGGCCCGACATGACTTACCTTTCCTGGTTCAAGGCCCATGGGCCGGCGCCTCAAATCCAGCTTGTTTCCCATTTTGGAGAGTTCTCTTTTTTTCGGTCTCAGGAGACAGAGAAATCCTTACACCTGGCCTCCTCGGCTTCTTCGTCCATCTCTCTCCTCTGTAAAAAGTCTTCGACACTCTCTGCACAGAGTTCGCCGGGGGCTTTGCCGGCGATAATGGCCAACATTCCCATCGATCCTCGCCCGTTTGTGCCGCACGGATTTGAGATTCAACATATTGATGGAAGAGTTGGGGTTAAGCGTGTCGTCGTGGCTCGGAAGCCGAGGTTGCACGAGCAGTATGCTATCGCCACCACCAATCCCTTTCTCCAAGGCCAGGTACATTTTCCTAATGTCAGAAATGTCCTAGAAGAGTACTTGAATGAGGTGGCAGAGGTAGGGTTTCAGAGTATCCAGGAATGTCCTTTTGGGGCAGCATATGTTCATTTCACTAATGTCAGTGATAGGGACAGGTTGATTCACACTAGTCCTAACCCTTTTGGAGATGTCGATATTTCTTTCTGTAAGCATGATGAGGGGAGAAACTGACGTGCTGCTAATTTCAATAGAGATGCTTGGGTGCTTATTGTTGGACCACCCTTAGATCACATGAATACTGAGGACCTAAATGCTTGCTTCCATGATATTGGCACTCTGTTACTATGGGAAAGAGATCCTAATAAGAAGGGAAGGGTGGTTGCTAAAGTAAGAGTTACAGACCTTGCTGAAATTCCAAAAAGCATCAGGTTTACTGAAGGAAATAGACCTTATGCTGAATCCTGGACATTCTATGTAGAAGTACTGCAGCACAACTTGCTTGGAGGGGCCCCACCTGATGAGGACTCACTTCCTGATGATGGGGTGGACCCACACCCCTTGCCAGCTGACTTGGCTCCACCTGCTGCACCTTTCATCCCTGCTCAGATTGAAGACAATGATGCTGATGAAGGGGAAGATGATGGATGGGGGCACTGGGCTATGGGAAATAATGTTCAGCAAGAAGAAGATAATCTTATGGAAGTGGATCTTGCCCCTAATGCTGCCTTCCAAGGTCTTTTGGATGCCATCCAAGCTGAAGAGATTATTCTTGATAACCCTCCTGTGAATGATACCAGCAGTGATATTACTTATTCCTCTGGCAGCTCTAATTCTTCAGTTATTGCTGCAAATCAGCAGTTGGTGATTCATGCTGGAGCAGAAGTGGGCATGCTCCCTTTCAATCAAATGGGTGAAGGCCTTCAGAACATTGCACTAGCATATATAGAAGAAGGAGAGGAAGCAGATTCTGTAGATGAAAATGAAAATGGGATGATACAGCAAGCCAATGCTGTGAATATTCCTGAGGAAATTAATGGAAATTCTTTTCCTTTGCTTGAGGATGTGAATATGGTTCCACCACAAGAGGCACACATTATTATAGGAAGGGTGGAAACATCCTTTTTTCTGTTCCAGAAGAGCATGATCTTACTAAAAGATTCTCCAAGCAGGGCATGTAAATTTGGGAGGCTTACTTTGCTCCTAACATGCACAACTCTTCTGCAAGTGGTTCTCCCTGTGAAATACCTGTAAGTTGGTTCAATTTTGTCACTCTTATGCTCATGACACCTGATAAATTTGATTGGGCCAAGGGTTTCTTAAATTCTCAGCTATGGAATATTATCAAGGAATCTATTGAACATGAGCACACTATTTCTTTTGTCATTCCTGATAAATGTGTTGCCAACCAGGCCCCTGTTTGTCAATTGCTGGAAGAACCTCAGGAGAGTCCTAAGAGTAACTTACTGATTTCTGGAGATAATTCCATTTCTCCAAGAAGGAAAAGGAGAGATGGAGGAGTGCCTCTGGTTGAATCAGAGGTAAGAAGGAGTCCCAGATTGGTTCTTTTAAATAATGGGTACAAAAGACATGATAACTGTGTAGATAAAAGTTGTTTGACTTGCAATGCTGCTCCTCCTTTAATTAATACCAAGGTGGTGAAAAATTTGGTTTCTTCTTTCTGTAAGGTACAGGAAGATGGCCTGGAAAAGAAATTACTGAAGAAGAATAAAATGGACACAAAGAAAAAAGCTCCAGGAATAGCACAAGAGGATTCTGCTCCTGGACCCAAGGTTTCCAAAGCAAAGGCACAAGCCAGCACTAGTGGGAGCAACAAAGAGAGAGGATCAAATGCCGCTGATGGGGTGGCATCCCAGGCCAAAAAAAAGGCCTCACAAATAGAGTGATATAATGTTAGATGACAATCATGCTTTTGTGGCAGGAAAGGAAAATCTTATACATGCTTGTAATAACTGTGTGATGTACCAAAACTTGTCCTTGTTGCTTTTGAGGAGGCCTAGTTGCTCTCAGTTATATATAATGGATGATGCTATGCTCTGTGTCTTGTGCTTGTCTTGGTTCTCTGTTTTCTTGAATGAATGGTGGTGTCAAAGCTTGCAGTGGCTTCAGTTGTGGTTATCACACATATACAAAAATACATATAGTTTTCCATGGATCACAACAGAATTTGGAAAATACTAAACTGCAACTTGAGAGGAATCAATTCTGAAAAGAAATGGGTTGCTCTTGCTAGTAAAATTGATGAATCAAATTGTGACATCATTTGCCTGCAAGAAACAAAAAGAGAAATTTTTGATATGGATTATATAAGAAAGTTCTGTCCAAAAAGGTTTGATAAATTTGAATTTCTTCCTTCAATTGGATCTTCTGGGGGACTTGTTATCATCTGGTGTAGCTCCCTGTTTTCTGGCACCTTGGCTTTTCAGAATGAGTTCTCCATCTCTGTTAAACTCACCAGTAAGCTTTCAAATAGTACTTGGATATTAACAAATGTTTATGGCCCAAGTCAAGCAGAAAGGAAATCTGATTTTATTGAATGGTTTACAAACATTGACATGCCTGATAATATGGATTGGTTAATCATGGGGGACTTCAATTTCATCAGAAAACCTTCAGATAGAAACAAGCCAGGAGGGGATATTAATGGGATGCTTCTTTTCAATGAGGCAATCAGCAATTTGGGTTTAATAGAGTTGCCTCTTAAAGGGAGAAAATACACTTGGAGTAATATACAACATTCTCCTTTGCTTGAAAGACTGGACTGGTTTTTTACTTCTTCCTCCTGGACTGTTAGTTATCCTTCATCTATGGTTTTTCCACTAGTGAAACCAACCTCTGATCATGTCCCTTGTGTTGTTTCTATTGGCACAAATATTCCAAAGGCTAATATGTTCAGATTTGAGAATTACTGGCTGCAACATAGTGACTTTAAAAATATTGTGGAAGCCAGTTGGAGTATTCTAGTTGGGCATTCTGATCCTGCCAAAAAAGTCACTGCCAAATTAAAAAACTTGAGGAAAAGGATAAAGCTCTGGGCAAAGAATTTGCCTTGCTTAAAGATTCTCATTGAAAAGGTCAACTCAGTCATCACCTTCTTGGATATGATGGAGGAATTTAGAACTCTCTCTCTGGAAGAGTGGAATCTAAGGGACATTCTTAAGGACCATATACTCTGTTACAAAATCAGAAAGCTTACTGGAAACAAAGAGGGAAAATAAAATGGGTAAAGCTTAGAGATGCAAATACAAGATTTTTTCACAATAAAGCAACAATTAATCACAGACACAACTATATATCTGTGCTGATGAATGAAAGTCTAGCTGAAATAACAGATCATGATGGAAAAGCAGATATTCTTTGGAAGGCTTTCAAGGAAAGGATGGGGAAGTCTGATAATCTTTCTATGCAGTTTAACTTGAGAGATTTCTATGGAGAAGGAATGGATGCAGCGACAAGTGCACAATTGGAGGAACCTTTCACAGACAAAGAAATTGATGATATAATAAAAGAATTACCCAATGACAAATCTCCTGGGCCAGATGGATTTAATAATGAATTCTTCAAGAACTGTTGGAATATTATTGGAAGAGATGTTAAAGATTTGATTAGGGGCTTTTATGATGGAAATATCAATTTGGAGAGAATTAATTCTTCTTATATTACTTTAATTCCAAAAGTGGATTCACCAATGAGACCAAGTGATTTTAGACCTATATCTTTACTAAACACTGTGTTCAAAATCATCACCAAACTTCTGGCAAATAGATTGCAAAAAATCATTCTACAACTAGTTCACAAAAAATCAATATGGTTTCCTGAAGCAGAGGTCAATACAAGATTGTTTGGGTTGGGCTTTTGAGTAAATTTTTCAGTGTCATAAGTCAAAGGAAGAAATTGTCATTCTCAAGTTGGACTTTGAAAAGCTTTTGATAAGATTGAGCATAGCACAATTTTGGATATTCTGAGAGCAAGAGGATTTGGAGAAAAATGGATAAATTGGATACACTTAATTCTCAGTACTGGAACTTCTGCTGTACTCCTCAATGGTACACCTGGAAAGAGATTTTACTGTAAGAGAGGGGTTAAACAAGGGGACCCTCTTTCTCCCCTTCTTTTTGTGCTTGCAGCAGATTTGCTTCAATCAGTTCTAAACTCAGCAATGAATCAAGGAATTATAGAGAAGCCTATTCTATCATCTGCTTGCCCTGATTTTCCAGTTGTTCAGTATGCTGACGATACCCTGATAATCATGAAAGCAAATGCTAACAATTTGATCTGTCTCAAAGCTCTGTTACAAACTTTTGCTGATTCCACTGGGTTGAAAGTGAATTATAATAAATCCAATATGATACCAATCAATTTAAATGAAGAAAGGCTCAATCATTTTTCTGAAACAATGCAATGTCAGAAGGGATCACTGCCTTTTACTTACCTGGGTCTGCCTCTCAGTATTACCAAACCATCCATGGAACACTTCCTACCCATTGTCCAAAGAACACAAGCAAGACTTGGAGGAATTGCAGATTTTTTAAACTATGGAGGGAAGTTACAACTGGTCAAATCTGTTCTTGCTTCCATGCCAGTTTTTTTCATGTGTTGTTTTGATGTACCTGTGGCCATAAAAGAACAAGTAGTGAAATACATGAGACACTGCCTGTGGAGAAAGAAAAAAAATGATGTCCAAGCAAATGGCTCAGCTCTTGTTGCATGGAAAAAGATCTGCAGACCCAAAGAACAAGGTGGTTTGGGAGTACTCAACTTGGAAATTCAAAATAAAGCCCTTATGCTGAAAAATCTCCACAAATTCTTTAACAATCATGACATTCCTTGGGTTCATTTGGTCAGGGAGTATTATTACTCAAATGGAAATTTGCCTACAAATAACTTGGGATATTCATTTTGGTGGAGATCACACCTCAAATTACTTGACATTTACAAAGCTATGGCTAGATGCAACATTGGAAATGGTAAATCTGTTAATTTCTGGACAGATCTTTGGGAAGACAACTGCCTACACCAAAAGTTTCCTCATCTAGTGACATATGCCAAGCATACTGATTGGTCTGTTAACAGGGTGATCCACACTGAATATCTTGAGGATCTTTTCCATTTACCACTTTCACAGCAAGCTTTTGGAGAATTTCAGGATCTTGAAGTAATATGTCAGAATGCACTTACAGTAGTACAAGATGGAAATCTAGATAATTGGTCCTATATCTGGGGAAATGCAGATTTTTCTTCACAGAAAGCATATAAAGCTATGGTTGGTTATTCCCCAACACCTAAATTATTTTCCATTTTATGGGAATCTTCATGTCAAGCAAAACACAAATTCTTCTTCTGGTTATTATTACATGACAGACTTAACACAAGAAACTTGCTGAGAAGGAAGAATTTTATGCTGCAATCTTATCAGTGTATTGTGGAAAGTTGCAACGAGGAAGAAACTCTAGTTCACCTTTTCTGGGCTTGTTCATTTGCAAAGAAATGCTGGTATTTCATTAGCCCACAGAGAGATAGAAACTTATCTATTCTTGAAGCGTTTGAAGATATGAGAGTCAAAATGAAACTACCATTTGCCATGGAGGTTTTAATACTGGCAACTTGGAGTATTTGGATAGTCAGAAACAACAAAATTTTCAAGGATCAAAATGTCGAGTTTAACTATTGGAAAGCAATCTTCCTTCATGAACTAAGATTGCTGGTGCATAGAATGAAGAAGAAGCATGTAAACTCTCTTAAGGAATGGATCCAAACATTAAGTTAGTATTAGTTGTTAGGTGTGTTTTTTATGAGACTTTCTCACTCTCCTTTTGTAATTATGGATGATTTTATTTTATATTAATAAAAATTGCAGGGGGCTTTTGCCCACTGTTTTACTGACATAGGCATCCCAAATGGGCTTGCCAAAGATAGTACCCGGGGTTTAATGAAGGCCCACTACCCGAAGAATAAGAAGATTCGGGAGCCCAAGATATATTAAGGAAAGTAGAGTTGTAATAGGAAGTGTTGTTTGTAATCTGGCGGGATGAGTTAGAAACCGTCCCGGACTCTGTAACTTGTACGAAACAAAACCCTCGGCTCCGCCTATTATATAAAGGGGGAGTCGAGGGACGAAGAGATCATCGAATCATTGTTCACAAACCCTAGTTTTCATAATCGTCGAGTACTTTTCGGCTGAAACCTTCGAGATCTACTTGCCCTCTACTTCTAACTAAACCCTAGCCTATAACCCGTAGGCATTGACAAGTTGATACCTTGTCAATTGGCGCCGTCTGTGGGAATTAGAGGCGTAAGGATCCGATCTCGATGGCACGTTCAAGATCTTCGACATCGTCAACCGGAAGCAACACAATGGATCGAGGTAAACAGATCGGCTGCTGGTCTTGTCGATTTTGTTCCTCACCCACCCTCCCGTTTGGATGCATATGCGTA
>NW_025901392.1:0-38218 GCF_022539505.1 Lolium rigidum
GATTAGTTGTTTGGTCCTAGCAAATTTATGGAACATACCTGCACAAATCGGAATCCATGCTCACCTAGAACTGTGCAATCTCAGAAACTAACATGTATTGCATCAAGATATTTAAAACTGATTAGTTCTCTGAAGGTTCCACCGCTTAGTCCCTTGGCTATGTATAGATTCCTGGATTCCTGGCACCAAACGAATCGCTTTGAAAAATAAATAGCTTCAGACAAATCATCGTACATGCAGTTGATTGAGCCTTCAAACAAGGGCGATGAGTTTCGCTGGTCGTCAAGGACACGCAGCTGCTCTTATTGGTGGCCGAAGCCGGTAGCCGTGAGGGCCCAGAGCATGATGTTTAATTTTCTTGCCACCGTCCTACATATGGACGAAAAGGCGACCCGTAGAAATACTGTAGATCGAAAGCTCGCACCGCCAATGGTTCCATAAACGCATCCGCACAACCGACCCTACAAACACCAGTACTCAATGTTGTAGGCCGAAAACAACGCAGCAAAGCCTGAAGCTGTCATCATAGAAAATAACCATGAGGCGCCCAATCTCCGGCGACCTAGGGCTCGCCCGACGTGACCAGGATGTCACCCTTCCCATATAGCCCTGCCAATGGCGTTCAGTCCCGCAGCTACCATGCTTCGTTGTCCTTTCCTTCCCTTCCTCTCAGTCGGCCATGGTGTACATCTTGGTTCTGCCGCATGCCGCCTAGGGTTTTTGGTGCCGAGAGCTACGAGATCGGGGGAGATGAAGGGTACACGGTCCACGCTTATATAACAATGGCTTTAGTCTGGGCCAGACCAAGCTGCGTGGGCTGCACGTGAGCCTTTTCTCTCGGTATGTTATCGCACACGCGATTGGTGGCTTGGAGCGATCGGCCCACACCCAGCAAAGAAATGATCTGAGCGCGAACGATTATGTGGATCGACGGAACGTTCCTTTTTCAACTCATGCCGTGGCAATGGATGTAATTTTGACTGAAAATAGAGGTAATTTCAAAACAGACGAAAAATTGGGGAGAAACCTTACTTCCTTTATTAGTAGGTATAGATATAGATGATATAGATATAGATATAGATATAGATATAGATATAGATATAGATATAGATATAGATATAGATAGGTAAAGATACAGATTAATTCGGTACGCAGTAGTACTATTTTTTTAGGAGTAATTGATTTCGCTTGAAATTTTTTGAACCAATAAATCCATATCCATAGAATATTCCGTGATTTGGGTATTACTCGAGAATTGTAATTAATTACAGAAAACTATAGTAGGATAGAGTAATAACGCTGGATACAATAAAATAGGGAAAATTGATACTGCAAGCGGTCATTCCTCTATATAAACGCCGGCATAAGGAAGCAACTAAGCCCTACAACCAAGACGAAAAGGAGAATAGGAGAGGGAAATAGCAGTAAAGAACTTCGTCATGGCTCTCATCCAGATTAACGCAAAGGTTCTTTGCTTGATGGCTCTTTTGATGATCTCAACCTCCTTTTTGTCTAGCCAAGCATCAGGGAGGAACATAGGTACATTTCTATCTACCAAAGCCTATCAATTATATATGTAGTTTATAGGACCAAGATTATGAGCTTGTTCCATCATTCTCCTGTTGCTAATGGTTCATGTCCAGTAGGCAAGAACTTTTTGTTTTGTTTTATGTCCTTTAGGGGATCAGACGTTATAATTCACTTCTCAATTTAAAAGATAAATCTCAATGCATGGTCTGTTGCACCCATTGCCAATGGTTTATATCCACGTGTTATTATTTTGTCTCAATGGCCCATTCGTCGGTTTATATCTGCATGTAGTTTGCAATGTAAGTAGGACGTCAGATCGTTCCATACTCAAGTTATTCAATCTGACGTGACATATAAATACATTCATATTTTCCTGTGTTTTTTTATAATTAGCACACTTCTTTTGCCATTTCGTGTTGTTGATTGACATGCCTCGCACTAGAAATCGTCGTGACTATTGATTCTGTCATAGCTTTGAAGATGACGATGGCATAGAAGATAGATGTAGTTGTTCTGCCTGGTACTTGCAGAATATATGGTTTGTTAAATATGAAATTCTTATGAACTGCCTTCTTATGTCACTTTTTTAAATCTTTCTTTGAAATAGGTATTGAAGCCAACATTGGCACTGTGCAGACACGCGAACCCTACAAGTTCAAATGCACACCTCAAGATTGTAATCGTGCTTGCAATAGAGATTTTAAGGTTGGTGGGCAGTGCCATAATGATGGTGGTTGCTATTGCAACAATTGACACCCTACTGGCCGAAGGAGAAATATGATAAAGTTAGGAAATAAACGGAGAGCATAAACAATTGTCTTCCATCCCTTTGATATATATAAGTTGTTCTTATTAATGGATACCTGAGCTTTTTGGCCTCCCGTTGAAAAATACGGAAGTATTACAACAGTAAAATGCATGCATGGTCATGGAACTTGTGAAAGAAGTATACGTACCCTCGTAATCACCAAAATAAAAAAGGACAGCGAACCCCTTGAAATTAAAATGGCACACATAATCGGGACAACGAACCCCTTGAATTAAAATAGCTCACATAAGAGCATCTCTGGCCGCGTCCCCTAAAACGATTCCCAAAGGTTTTTGGGGTGCGCCGGACATTTTTTTCCAGCCGCGCGCCCCAAAGCCTCCTTCGGTCCGGCGTGGCCCAATATGATCTCCAGCGCCCCTAGCCCGTCCCCGGTCCACAGGGGACGCTCTGGGCACGCCAGACACAGCGAGAAGCGAGACGGGAAGTGGCGGGCCCGACACGTCATTGGAACATTCAAGTTTAATCTAACCGCCGCCTACCTCGCGATAGAAGTTATTGGCGCGTAGCGATGGTGCAGTTTTCGCAGAGGCGCAGCGATGTGTCTCATCGCGCCTAGCTCTCTGTGCTGGTTTTAATGAGGGCCACCGCTCCCATGCCTCCCTCCGACCTATAAAAAGGGGCACTCTCGCATCGGTCCTCACACACAAACCCTAGCGTCTCTCTCCCCAATCCTAGTCGCCACCATCTTAAGAGTCAAGAGCCTTTCCATGGCTGGTAAAGGCCGAGGCCGAAGTCGCGGCCGTGGCCGTGGACACGCCCGTGCTGGAGCAGCAAGGGCTGCATTGTCACCGTCGCATGCGATGTCGTCGTCTTCCAAGGGGGAGCGGGAGTTCGAGTTCATCGTCGTCCTCAATGGTGACCCACTCGGCATCCAGATGCTGCCAGACAAGTTCGCCGAGTTCGTCGCCGGCAACGAGCCGGCTGCGCTGCAGCTGCGTGAGGCTGGCTGCGGCTTCTGCCGGTGGCCGATGGACGTGCTCTTCGACGGGCGCGGTAAGATGTACGTCCACGCAGGCTGGGAAAAGTTTGTGCACTTCCATGACCTCCAGGCCGGCTGCGTCCTCACATTCTCGTACCAAGGCGACGAGGAGATGAGCGTGAAGGTGTTCGATGACACCTCCTGCCGTCGGCACTACCATGGCGATGCTGAAGAGGAGGACGATTGAAAACCCCGAGTGTTCTTTCTTCGCTGCGCAAATGGTATGTTTCTGTATGTTCTCCCTTGAAAGGACCAACAGGGCTATCATTACCTTCTGACTATAACTTATTGTACTTGCTCTGAGCACTACCCTATCTAAAAATCAGTGTCTTACTTTTAACTAGATATAAATGTATTTGGATGCATTTTAGTTAGAGATACATCTATATTAAGATAAAACTACAGGTACATCTATATTTAGATAAAACTGAGACACCTTAGAGGTACAACTATATCTAGGCAAAAGTAAGACACATATTTTGAGACAGAGAAAGTACTCTCAAAAGTTTGACTTGCAATACCAGGGCTATGCAGAGGGCGCCAATAAGAGTAGTGACACCTCTATTATAGGAAAAAAGCAACCGAACATACTTATCAACATCACTAAGAGCCGAGATTCTTTCAGTTACATATTTAACTCATAGCTCGATACTAATAAATAGCAAATTGAGCTATGACATTATTAATGGGCTCAATTCATGGTCTAGCTCAAAATAACTATTATTCACAACATAATATGCCCTTCTTATTTCTCGAGGTGTGTTTCTCGGGGTGTGATAACACTTCAACATGATTGTATATTGTGGCAATGTACATAATTATCTTCATAATTTTGTACATCATTATCATTGGAGGTGGCGTTTTGGCTCATAGAAGTAAATGCTCATATTATACAAAATAATTAAGAAACAATTTTAAAAATGTCAAAAAATTCTGACATAATATTTTTGGTGTACATCTTGACATTCTATGTTACTGCATACGTTTTCGTGGAGAAATATCATTTTATGTGGCGTGTTATAGCATCAAATTTTGTCTTTTTACAGGTGCCACATTATTTTTTTAGTTTTTTTTTGAAAACTTGTGTACGAACATAAAATGTGTAGATGTACATGGAAAATTTTATTTTAGAATTTTTTGGCACTTCAAATGTAGATTCACACAACGGGAGAAAATGCTCCTATGAGCCAAAGTGAATATCCCATTATCATTGATATTTGTTGTGAAGTGTACCGGTTGCACGCAAATGCTCGGTGAGATGATACACTAGGGCAAAGCTTTGCTCCAATCTATTAATTAAGAATAAGTGTTTTAACAAGATAGTCCACACCAAAATGAAATACAAGGAATTAGTCTCCCATCATTAATTCACCCAAACACTTTGCGTCCGCAGACACCTAAATGGGATTCCCGCTTAACTTTCTCTAAAATAACAATTTAAGGCACATATTTGTTGTTGAAAACTTGTGTTGGTGCCCATTCCAAATTTCCCATGTGACTAGCGATGTGAGGGGAAGCAATGGCATTGCCGTTTGGAAAAGAACCATCTGTCATCACTTGATTGAGAGACCCGCCCATTGTTAGGATGGATATCGGGATGCCGATCCATGATTTGATGCCTTGCCAAAAGCGTTTGGTGAACCTACAATTTACCAAAAACTGACAAGCAGATTCCGTTGCTTCCTTGCGAAAGGGACACAATCTGCAATTAGGCCAACCACCCTTTCTCGTAGTTGGTCCGCTATCCAAACTCTATTTTTTGTGAGGATCCACGCAATTTGTGTTTGCATTAGGGGTGCCCAAGCTTGCCACACACCGACTTGTACTTGTCTGAGGAGATAGAATCTAGGAATTCACTTCCTAAGTGGACTTGGCCGAATATTGCCGATTGGCTGGGAGTTTCCAACATATCTCAGTCATCGACATTTTGATCAAGTTCCACATCTTGAAGGTTAAGCCAAAGCTCAACACATTAAGAGAAACACGCCAACAAATTTTTTTTCTCCCAACACCACTTTTCCAACACGAGTGTTGTCTCTCGTGGATTGGAAAACATTCCAAGATTTCCTCTTTGGGGGTGCAATATCTTTAGGCTTTCGGCCACGAAGCCAAGGGGCCTTCCAAAAGGCGTCTTCCGCCCATTTCTATCTTTGATATCGGTGGTGGCATAGAAAATGTCATCGGAACAAGGGTTAACAGAGTCCACCAAATTTTGGTGGAGTCCTTCCACTCGCGCCATGGCAATTGTAGGCAAAGCACTGCAGCGAACTTCTATACATGTATCATGCGCCAAGATTTTTTTGGACGGCATACTGTCTCCCAATTAGCTTTGTATTTTGAGCGAGTAGTGGTATCATTAGCCAACCCAAAAAATTCTCCCTCGATTTTATTAATGAACTTTATGTTCCCAGGGATCCACAAGTAGCGTCAAGTAGTATGTGTCTTGCGAGGTTATAACCGAATTAACAAGGGCGGTGTGTCCGGTCTTAGTGTCATACTAGTTGATACCCCGCGCGTTGATGCGGGAATGAAAGATGATTTTTAGATATGTAAAAATTAACATGAATCACGTTGAATGCACTTCGCGAAAAAACTTTGCGGACTGGTCATGCGATGATAGGACTTGGTGGCTTGCTGGTGAGGTGGGCACACTCGGTATGTGCAGTTTGAAATATTAAATGAAGATAGATATTGCTTCGCACATTGCTACGGGACATTGGAATGGATTTTTCTTTATTTGGAAATTGACATGATAATGAATTGTTTAGACTAATATTCAAAGAAAGATTCGAAACTCATGACCAAACGATGGGAACATGGTCGCTTTTTGCGTTTCGCATGCTTATCAAACTCAGTAATGATCTATAACAAATTTGAATTTAAATATCCACAATATAAATCCATTGCAAGAAAAATATTCAAGTCATCTGGATATATATATATGTGGCATACTACCAAGTAACTGAAAAAAAAACATGTGACAACGCCCCCCTTAAGTAGTATATTAAATCAGGGCAGTGCTTGCTGAGAAAAAGTTAAGTACCAAAAAGAAAAGCATCATTTTGCTTCAAATACAACCTCAGCTAACTATTAAGAAAATCCCAAGTCCACTAAAAGTCGGTACTGTTACCTAGCTGGGAGAGAGAAAACATAATCTGAGAAGAATAAGTAATCTGAAAACATGAAAAGTATAAGTTAGCAGCCTTGTTCTAGTAGTAAAAAAAGAGAAGATGCGATTCAGCATATAACATTGTAACATAAGTGGACACGAAGTTCCCTGTTTAGAATCTAGCATGCTTTAAGTTAGTGGTGTATGTAGATGTACAGAGATATTATAGTTTCTACTCTTCCTTTTGACACTAAAATACAGCTGTTTTCAAGTGTTAATGGAGATGCGAAATTGTGCACAGTCAAGATCAGAACAGCTGAGATTTTTGTACCTGTAAGTTTGGGACCAAACACGAATCATATTCTGCACTCTACCATCATGGAGGCTGACGCCATGGATCTTCATACGAAGAAAATTAAGAACGCCAAATAAATCCGGAGAGAGATGCCCAGTGGTGTCGTTAGGTGCTATATCAGCCATTTGCCCAGTCGAGAAGAATGAAGGGATGGGGATGAGGCTTGGACATGAGAAGAGGGTTAGGCGCTGAGAGCTTCGCCAACGCGATTTGAGTAGCAAGTACCATGGAGGCCTAAGCTCTTCCGGGCGCTGAATCGAAATACGAAAATAGCAGATTTGACAGAGAGAAGCAAATAGGAGCAGCCGATGTGTGAAGAATTGCAGGTTGCTCTAATTAGATTATCCGCTTGGAGGGTGAGAAATTCACCATAGATCCACTTATTGGAAGAAGAAATCCGTTAGAAACCTCACCACTGCTAGAGGATCTGGTTATATGAAGAACAAATAAAGATGATGCTGCAGAATATTGCAAGAGGAGACGATGGTTCCATCTGAGAGGATATTTAACCCAGCACAACAACCATTAATGGAACATTCGCGTCCGGGAGTTGAGGAGGTGGATTAATGAAATTAAGGTAGAATGACCCAAGCAAAACGATTCAGCTTTTTTGCTTTCAAAGCGTTGCACCGCATAAGATGAGGAGAGGGCATGTGCTAAGATAGTAAGATGGATAACTAATGACCTTACATTTAAAATCTGACGGGTAAAAACAATTGGGGTGATGTGGATACATGAGGTTTCAGCTTGCAAACATTGATGAATCTTAGTGGGGGTGAACTTTATAGATACTAGACGATACCCCGCGCGTTGCTGCGAAAAATGTTAGATCTATATACAGCTACATATTAATATTATCTACGAAAAATTACCGTCTTTGCTATTAGACTTTCTACTGGTGCAACTTACACCATCATCCAAGGTATGATTGTAGTATTCCTATTCAAGCTAAAAGGCCCCATGTAGCTTGGATTCAATCAATGCGAGTTTAGTTGTACAACCTCCAATAACGTTCTTACTCTTTTTTTTTTGCGATAAAATAACGTTCTTACTCAGTTAGACATTGACAGAGGCATGCTACTTGCAACAATAAAATACACAATCCACTGCAAATATAAAATACACCATCTTGTTGCAAGTCACGTAAGTTTTCAGAAAAAACACCTAATTAGGTAACTCTTGGGCAATCAGGAAAACGGTTGGCACACAACATATTGCAATCTGCAGGAAAGCTTAATACCTGGTATGAAATACATCGGATATATCAGTCTACAAACCCCAAATTCCAAAAAAAGCAGGCCACTCTTTCCAAAATCATAGAGGGTAAACAACTCCAAATAATGAAAAAATCCACGGGTAAAATATATATCATATGTGTGATACATTCGATACCTCAGTTTGGAAAACCATCAGATCCAGCACAGTCACTCCAAAAATCATACAGGGCGAACAGCTCCAGCTAATGGAAAAATCTCCTGGAGAAAATGTACAGGAGTGGCAAATATTTGCTATCGACTGAGAAGTGAGAAGTGAGAAATAAACTCTCATTACAAATCTTGTCAAAGAATCACTTGCAATAGTAGATCTGGATGATGGCACACCAATAGAAACATAAGCAGGCAGGGGGATGCTCATTTATCTATCATCAACAATAACATCTCGTCGTGTGGCCGCAATCATTGGGATTTTGCAGAGCAGATACAACCAACTGAACACCTTTAGAACCATCGGCATATACTTCTCAACTTGATCCACCGGAGGGCAGCTGATGAAGAACGCCAATGATAGGATAATACCATACAGGAGCTCAACCAGCATCAAAGAAATTGAATTGACGTGGTCGAGAGTTCCTGGCACCGTGGGGGTTAGGAGATCTGAATGGAATAGAAAGATGGACTGGATTAGTGAACCAACATAAAGAAAAAGAGAGGTCCAGAGCACATACAAACTTCAGTTACGATTTAACAAATTACGAAGAGAGCAAGAACTGAAGGGGAGAGGGAATTTATGCTGAGCGAAGATGGATCCACGAAGAGGGAAGGGGAGGAGAGGAGACCTACATCGCGTCTCAGCTTCATCACAAATTAATTGCTTGGTGCATGTACGTTCTTTAGGGAGGCAAGCAGACGACTGTTGGAGTAGCACTCGCTGAACTATTTTTTACTAAAGGAAACTGAACCGGACCAATGGGTGATGTGGCTTAAAGAGATGACTTGGAAGGCTGATTAGGTGGCATAGCTGCATGTTGAGAGAAATCATGTAGTGGGGGTTTCCTATTTAGAGATAGAAGATTATAGATTTGGTAGAATGGGTGGTAGATTTGTGCACCGTATGTCGCGTGCATGGGACATATGCTGCTCTCCGAATAGATCTTCATCTGCATGCTAGGAAGATGAGATGTACGTCGCTTGTGCTGGTCATATCGCAATCGTGTTTGCGATCTGCCGGTCCTTATCCGATCGGTCGGGCCGTAGCGATCACAGAAAAAATGTTAGTGATCATGCTCATGCCAAATGTCAAACCAAATCATATCCAGATACAGGAGGATGTACGGCCACCCAAAAGCTAAGAATGTGATACAAATATCGCACAGGCCTTTGCCATTTCGGTGAAAGAAGCTAAACCGGCAAGAAGCAATGGAAGGAAGGGCCTCGGAGAAGAAGGCACACGCCCTGTGCCTGCCGTACCCGGCGCAGGGGCACATAACCCCGATGCTCAACGTGGCCAACCTGCTGCACGCCCGCGGCTTCCATGTCACCTTCGTCAACTCCGAGTACAACCACGCCCGCCTCGTCCGGACGCGGGGCGCCGCGGCCGTAGCCGGCTCCCGGGGCTTCCGCTTCGCCACCATTCCTGATGGCCTGCCGGCGGCGTCCGGCGACCACGTCACGCAGGACATCCCGTCGCTATGCAAGTCCACCACGGAGACCTGCCTTGGACCCTTCCGCCGCCTCCTCGCCCAGCTCAATGCCGCGGCCTCCACCGGTGAGAGTGACCACCCGCCCGTTACCTGCGTCGTCTCGGACCTCATCATGGGTTTCTCCATGGACGCGGCTAAGGAGCTCGGCCTTCCATACGTCCAGCTCTGGACTGCCAGCGCCATCAGTTACCTTGCGTACTACCACTATCGCCTTCTCATCGACCGTGGCATTGCTCCACTCAAAGGTACACACTGTCTCGATCAAACATACTGTGCAGTACTGTGAACTCCATTAACACGTACCACTTGTGTAAGTACATCTCGATCTATACGTGCATGGGCAGATGTGAGACAGCTGACGGATGGGTACCTTGACACTCCGGTGGAAGACCTGCCGGGGCTGAGGAACATGAGGCTGAGGGACTTCCCGAGCTTTATACGCACCACGGACCCGGACGAGTTCATGGTGGGTTACGTCATCAAGGAGACCGGTCGCACGGCCGGCGCATCGGCGGTGATCCTCAACAGCTTCGGCGACCTCGAGGGCGAGGCGGTGGAGGCCATGGAGGCGCTCCTCGTCAATGTCAAGGTGTACACGGTCGGCCCGCTCAATCTGGTCGCGCCGCGCGAGACATCATCCATAAGCCGCCTCAGCCTGTGGAAGGAGCAAGAGGAGTGCCTTGAGTGGCTACACGGCAAGGAGCCCTCCTCCGTCGTGTACGTCAACTTCGGCAGCATCGTCGTCATGACCAGCGAGCAGCTGGTGGAGTTCGCTTGGGGACTCGCCAACAGCGGCAGGCAGTTCATGTGGATCATCCGCCCCGACCTCGTCCGGGGCGACGCGGCGGTGCTTCCCAAAGAGTTCTTGGCAGAGACGGCGGGGCGCGGGCTCATGGCCTCCTGGTGCCCGCAGCAGGAGGTGCTGAGCCACCCTGCCGTAGGCGTGTTCCTGACTCACAGCGGGTGGAACTCGGCGCTGGAGAGCGTGTGCGGCGGCGTGCCCGTCATCAGCTGGCCCTTCTTCGCGGACCAGCAAACCAACTGCCGGTACCAGTGCAACGAATGGGGCATCGGCATGGAGATCGACACTAACGTCCAGCGCGACGCCGTCACGAGCCTTATCGCGGAGCTCATGGATGGGGAGGGTGGAAAGAAGATGAGGAAGAAGGCGCAGGAATCACTACCGGAAAATCTGTCTATGCCGTGTGCCCAAAATTTGCCGTGCGGCAACACACGGAAAAGAATGTAATGCCGTGCGCGTACAGAGCCAGCACACGGCATAGAAAAAGTGCACGGCACATCAGTCCGAAGCGCACGGCAACGAACAACCACACGGTAAAACATGCGTAAAACGCACGGCAAAACAAAGCTCACGGCAAACAATGGGAAAGACGCACGGCAAAACAGGCCGCACGGCATACTGGTACGCGAAGCCCACATCCACACCCAACGCCGTAACTGAAATTGTTTGCCGTGTGTGTGCCGTCACACACGGCAAACATTTTGCATTTTCATTTTTTCATTCCGCGCTATGTTTTCCCGCGGAAGTTTGATTTGGGCGCGCGTTTCTGTTGGCGGGCATAGATGCAGTATTTGCCGTGAGGCATAACAGTAGCGCACGGCATAAATACAGAATTTGCCGTGTGTCCTTTTCTCTGCACACGGCAAAGTTTTGTTTTTTCATTTCCCTCCGATTTCACACATGTCCCTCCTATTCGTTTCCATATATATTGCACTGGGAAACCATGTATTGCAATATTTCAACTTCTACCACGCTTAAACACATGTCCTTCGACCATTAAAGTGGGACTCCGCACATCGCCAAGGCTCGAGCGGGAGTTTTTGCGCGACGTCATTTCATGCGGGTCCAAATCGGGCGTAACTAATTCGAAAAAAATTGGAAAAATACGAGACCTTCGCGTGACGTCATTTTATGTGACCTAGTTGCGGGAAAAAAATCAAACCTTGAGAAAAGCAGTTTCCGGAAAGCCCACCTATCACATGCCATATGCGCGCGGTAGCCATCTGGGAATCCCTCCCGCTTCCTGCGGTGTCCCGCCGAATCCGCTGGAAGCTGATCGGATTTGAACTGGGGCCACACTTTCCTTCGCTCAATAAATGGAGGGAAAAATGTTTTTAGGTCTAGGACGTGTCATTTTATGTGCTAAATGTTTTCCGTTTCGCGCGTTGGCTTACGGGGGCACGCGCGCGCCGGTACGGCCATACCGCATGTCCCGGCGGCCCCGTTTTGCACACTTGGCAAAGTAAACGGAGCCAAAAAAATCGAGCGGAGCCGCGTGGCGTCATTTTATGTGTCCTATTAACCACTGCAAAAGACGGAATTGGGATACGGCAATTATTTTGAAAAACCCTTCACAGATAGGGCTACCACGTCCGGAGTTCTATGGCTTTTAGGGGAAATGAGTAGGAAACGGCCCGTTTCACCACATAGTTTGTCGGAACGAGGCCATATTTGGCATGTGCGTGGGCCTTGGGATGGGAAGCAAGGCCTCGGTCGCGGATTTCCAATCCGACCCACGGCGACGGTTTTTCTATTTTCGGGTGCCGGAAGGGACTTTTTTTGTGAAGCGAGCTACATGGTGCGCATTTTAGAATTGCGCGAGACCTCCGCGCATCGGTAGGATACCTCCTACGCACCACCTATCACATGCCATATGCGCGCGGTAGCCATCCGGGAATCCCTCCCCGCTTCTGCGGTGTCCCGCCGAATCCGCCGGAAGCCGATCGGATTTGAACTGGGGCCACACTTTCCTTCGCTCAATAAATGGAGGGAAAAATGTTTTTAGGTCTAGGACGTGTCATTTTATGTGCTAAATGTTTTCCGTTTCGCGCGTTGGCTTACGGGGGCACGCGCGCGCCCGGTACGGCCATACCGCATGTCCCGGCGGCCCCGTTTTGCACACTTGGCAAAGTAAACGGAGCCAAAAATCGAGCGGAGCCGCGTGGCGTCATTTTATGTGTCCTATTAACCACTGCAAAAGACGGAATTGGGATACGGCAATTATTTTGAAAAACCCTTCACGGATAGGGCTACCACGTCCGGAGTTCTATGGCTTTTAGGGGAAATGAGTAGGAAACGGCCCGTTTCACCACATAGTTTGTCGGAACGAGGCCATATTTGGCACGTGCGTGGGCCTTGGGATGGGAAGCAAGGCCTCGGTCGCGGATTTCCAATCCGACCCACGGCGACGGTTTTTCTATTTTCGGGGTGCCGGAAGGGATTTTTTTGTGAAGCGACTACATGGTGCGCATTTTAGAATTGCGCAAGACCTCCGCGCATCGGTAGGATACCTCCTACGCACCACCTATCACATGCCATATGCGCGCGGTAGCCATCCGGGAATCCCTCCCGCTTCCTGCGGTGTCCCGCCGAATCCGCTGGAAGCCGATCGGATTTGAACCGGGGCCACACTTTCCTTCGCTCAATAAATGGAGGGAAAAATGTTTTTAGGTCTAGGACGTGTCATTTTATGTGCTAAATGTTTTCCGTTTCGCGCGTTGGCTTACGGGGGCACGCGCGCGCCCGGTACGGCCATACCGCATGTCCCGGCGGCCCCGTTTTGCACACTTGGCAAAGTAAACGGAGCCAAAAAATCGAGCGGAGCCGCGTGGCGTCATTTTGTGTGTCCTATTAACCACCGCAAAGACGGAATTGGGATACGGCAATTATTTTGAAAAACCCTTCACGGATAGGGCTACCACGTCCGGAGTTCTATGGCTTTTAGGGGAAATGAGTAGGAAACGGCCCGTTTCACCACATAGTTTGTCGGAACGAGGCCATATTTGGCACGTGCGTGGGCCTTGGGATGGGAAGCAAGGCCTCGGTCGCGGATTTCCAATCCGACCCACGGGCGACGGTTTTTCTATTTTAGGGGTGCCGGAAGGGATTTTTTTGTGAAGCGACTACATGGTGCGCATTTTAGAATTGCGCGAGACCTCCGCGCATCGGTAGGATACCTCCTACGCACCACCTATCACATGCCATATGCGCGCGGTAGCCATCCGGGAATCCCTCCCGCTTCCTGCGGTGTCCCGCCGAATCCGCCGGAAGCCGATCGGATTTAAACCGGGGCCACACTTTCCTTCGCTCAATAAATGGAGGGAAAAATGTTTTTAGGTCTAGGACGTGTCATTTTATGTGCTAAATGTTTTCCGTTTCCGCGTTGGCTTACGGGGGCACGCGCGCGCCCGGTACGGCCATACCGCATGTCCCGGCGGCCCCGTTTTGCACACTTGGCAAAGTAAACGGAGCCAAAAAATCGAGCGGAGCCGCGTGGCGTCATTTTATGTGTCCTATTAACCACTGCAAAAGACGGAATTGGGATACGGCAATTATTTTGAAAAACCCTTCACGGATAGGGCTACCACGTCCGGAGTTCTATGGCTTTTAGGGGAAATGAGTAGGAAACGGCCCGTTTCACCACATAGTTTGTCGGAACGAGGCCATATTTGGCATGTGCGTGGGCCTTGGGATGGGAAGCAAGGCCTCGGTCGCGGATTTCCAATCCGACCCACGGGCGACGGTTTTTCTATTTTCGGGGTGCCGGAAGGGACTTTTTTTGTGAAGCAGCTACATGGTGCGCATTTTAGAATTGCGCGAGACCTCCGCGCATCGGTAGGATACCTCCTACGCACCACCTATCACATGCCATATGCGCGCGGTAGCCATCTGGGAATCCCTCCCGCTTCCTGCGGTGTCCCGCCGAATCCGCTGGAAGCTGATCGGATTTGAACTGGGGCCACACTTTCCTTCGCTCAATAAATGGAGGGAAAAATGTTTTTAGGTCTAGGACGTGTCATTTTATGTGCTAAATGTTTTCCGTTTCGCGCGTTGGCTTACGGGGGCACGCGCGCGCCCGGTACGGCCATACCGCATGTCCCGGCGGCCCCGTTTTGCACACTTGGCAAAGTAAACGGAGCCAAAAAAATCGAGCGGAGCCGCGTGGCGTCATTTTATGTGTCCTATTAACCACTGCAAAAGACGGAATTGGGATACGACAATTATTTTGAAAAACCCTTCACAGATAGGGCTACCACGTCCGGAGTTCTATGGCTTTTAGGGGAAATGAGTAGGAAACGGCCCGTTTCACCACATAGTTTGTCGGAACGAGGCCATATTTGGCACGTGCGTGGGCCTTGGAATGGGAAGCAAGGCCTCGGTCGCGGATTTCCAATCCGACCCACGGGCGACGGTTTTTCTATTTTCGGGGTGCCGGAAGGGATTTTTTTTGTGAAGCAGCTACATGGTGCGCATTTTAGAATTGCGCGAGACCTCCGCGCATCGGTAGGATACCTCCTACGCACCACCTATCACATGCCATATGCGCGCGGTAGCCATCTGGGAATCCCTCCCGCTTCCTGCGGTGTCCCGCCGAATCCGCTGGAAGCTGATCGGATTTGAACTGGGGCCACACTTTCCTTCGCTCAATAAATGGAGGAAAAAATGTTTTTAGGTCTAGGACGTGTCATTTTATGTGCTAAATGTTTTCCGTTTCGCGCGTTGGCTTACGGGGGCACGCGCGCGCCCGGTACGGCCATACCGCATGTCCCGGCGGCCCCGTTTTGCACACTTGGCAAAGTAAACGGAGCCAAAAAATCGAGCGGAGCCGCGTGGCGTCATTTTATGTGTCCTATTAACCACTGCAAAAGACGGAATTGGGATACGACAATTATTTTGAAAAACCCTTCACGAGATAGGGCTACCACGTCCGGAGTTCTATGGCTTTTAGGGGAAATGAGTAGGAAACGGCCCGTTTCACCACATAGTTTGTCGGAACGAGGCCATATTTGGCACGTGCGTGGGCCTTGGGATGGGAAGCAAGGCCTCGGTCGCGGATTTCCAATCCGACCCACGGGCGACGGTTTTTCTATTTTCGGGGTGCCGGAAGGGATTTTTTTTGTGAAGCAGCTACATGGTGCGCATTTTAGAATTGCGCGAGACCTCCGCGCATCGGTAGGATACCTCCTACGCACCACCTATCACATGCCATATGCGCGCGGTAGCCATCTGGGAATCCCTCCCGCTTCCTGCGGTGTCCCGCCGAATCCGCCGGAAGCCGATCGGATTTAAACCGGGGCCACACTTTCCTTCGCTCAATAAATGGAGGGAAAAATGTTTTTAGGTCTAGGACGTGTCATTTTATGTGCTAAATGTTTTCCGTTTCGCGCGTTGGCTTACGGGGGCACGCGCGCGCCCGGTACGGCCATACCGCATGTCCCGGCGGCCCCGTTTTGCACACTTGGCAAAGTAAACGGAGCCAAAAAATCGAGCGGAGCCGCGTGGCGTCATTTTATGTGTCCTATTAACCACTGCAAAAGACGGAATTGGGATACGACAATTATTTTGAAAAACCCTTCACAGATAGGGCTACCACGTCCGGAGTTCTATGGCTTTTAGGGGAAATGAGTAGGAAACGGCCCGTTTCACCACATAGTTTGTCGGAACGAGGCCATATTTGGCACGTGCGTGGGCCTTGGGATGGGAAGCAAGGCCTCGGTCGCGGATTTCCAATCCGACCCACTGGCGACGGTTTTTCTATTTTCGGGGTGCCGGAAGGGATTTTTTTTGTGAAGCAGCTACATGGTGCGCATTTTAGAATTGCGCGAGACCTCCGCGCATCGGTAGGATACCTCCTACGCACCACCTATCACATGCCATATGCGCGCGGTAGCCATCTGGGAATCCCTCCCGCTTCCTGCGGTGTCCCGCCGAATCCGCCGGAAGCTCGATCGGATTTAAACCGGGGCCACACTTTCCTTCGCTCAATAAATGGAGGGAAAAATGTTTTTAGGTCTAGGACGTGTCATTTTATGTGCTAAATGTTTTCCGTTTCGCGCGTTGGCTTACGGGGGCACGCGCGCGCCCGGTACGGCCATACCGCATGTCCCGGTGGCCCCGTTTTGCACACTTGGCAAAGTAAACGGAGCCAAAAAATCGAGCGGAGCCGCGTGGCGTCATCTTATGAGTTGCGGGAAAAATATTCCAAGCTTGAGAAAAAATACGAGATCTTAGCGTGGTATTCATATGGAAGAACCCTAAAATCTGAGCGTTTGCCGTGTACTTTTTCCTTGGCGCACGGCAAAGAAGCAATGTGCTGTGAGTTCTACTGTGTGGCGCACGGCAAACTGATGAAACCCTAATAATAATGTGATTCCCCATACCAGCTGCGCCGCCCAATGTGCACATCATTCGATCTAAAAAAAAAAGAAAAACAGACCGTGTCGATCCCCACCTCGCTGCCCACCGCCGCCGCCCGCTCGCCCCACCTCGCTGCACCTCCGCCGCCGCCCGCTCGCCCCAAGTCGCGTGCGCCGCCGCCCGGAACGCGCGGTGTGATTTGAGCGCGGGGGCAGGAGCAAACGGCTTCTCTCGACTCCCAACGGAACCCTCCGCCTAGCGCGGCCGCCCCATTGCCGCGGCACCACCGTTCGGCTCACACCGCCCAATCTCCGACCGGCCCTCCATTTTCCACCCCCACCGCCGCCGCGGGGATCATCGCTTCCGGCCACCGGCCCTAATTGCGTCGCGCTCAATCCGATTCGACCGCAGTGAGTTCCCTCGCTCCTCTCACATCTCTTTGCCTGCCATGGACCAACTTAATTGCCTACCGATGTTGGCCATCGATCCGCCCTTGCCGTGGATTGCCGCAGCGGAAATTTAGGCATTTGGACGGAGGGGGTGAGGAATAGGGAAGGGAACGGCTACCTACCTGCCATCTATCTAAATTCGCTGCCGATTTCGGTAACAATGGTAGGATTAATTGGTGTTGGCATCGCGATCCTTCTGAAATCTTCCGTCTCAATGGTAGCGTTGCAGCAGTAAAGGGAAGAGCTGTTCTATCTGGACTGTGGAATTGTGTTAGTGTGCTCCGTATTCAGGACCGTGGAGTACGTACTAGCATTGCCACGCTTGTTTCAGTGAGCTGCTTGTTAATTGGCGTTAAACTAAATTCTCACCTCAACCTGTGTGAATAAGACTGACTGACGTAACTTTTGCCTGGAGTATCATGTGCATGTACTGATGCTTGTTTATCAATTTGATGATTGGGTATTTGTTGTTTTTTCATGGTGTTGTTTTCAGAATCTTCATTGAGGGTGGGGTGTCGCAGGGCTTCTTGCAGTGTTGTCCGTGATCTTCTTCACCTTCGTCGACCGGTCACGCTTCGAGGGTAAGAAATCTTCAACTCTCCTACATAGGTTTTTTTTAAAGTCTAGATAACCAAGTCAGTCGCGAAAACCTAGGCGTCTCCCGTTCGGAAGGGTTATGCGAATAAGTATGCATTAAATTGCATATTTATGGCCATAACTCTTTCGGATTGTCCACGTATTTTGGACAGCCGGAGGATGTGTAGATTGGGTATGTTTTCCATGCTTTGCTCTGTTCTAAGACAGGATTTCGGTGACACCTCCCCGTTGTTCTCCGGATACACATCCTCTCGGCTTTTGGCCGAGACGTGTATCGGGAGAACAACGGGGAGGTGCTGCCGAAATTCTGTCTTGGGGCGGGGTAGAGCATGGAGAACGTACCCAATCTGCACATCCTCGGGTGGGATTAGGACTTATCTTTACCTATTAGAGAGATAGGTGGATGCATGGCGTAAAACCTGTATTTGCTAAAATTATTCGCACTAATACTGGATGTAATGACATACTAAATTGAAAGCATTGTAATTTTCTTTTGTACTGGATAGAGGATGGATCCGTCTCGTTTGTGGATGTACGAGGGCAGAACCAGTCAGTGGGATTTTACTGATGAATGGAGAGATAAGACCGAGCAGTTCGTGGACAGTGTGTTTGCCATCCCTACCAGACCCGCAAAAGTGTTGTGCCCTTGCGTGAAATGCCATAACATAAAACGAATGGCGAAGGATGAAATGAGTAAACACCTGCTCAAATTTGGGTTCACACCGAACTACGATCGTTGGATTTGCCATGGCGAGCAACCAGCAAAACCAACAAAACGTGTTAGAAAGGAGTCGCAGCAGAGTCAGCTAGCGGGAGGATTTGATGCTGGGTTTGAGGCGTGCTTCGATGCCTTCCTTGATGGAAATGCGCCTGAAAACCCTAATGCAGAGGAGACACCACAGGAGGCGCAGACAAGTGAGGAGCCGGAACAGAGCACAAAGAAGTTCTACGAGGCTATGTTTGCTGCGCAGAAACCCCTTCATCCACATACAGAGGTTACCCAGTTGGATGCCGTGGCTCGCCTAATGGCCTTCAAGTGCCAGAGTAACTTATCCAGAGATAAGTTTGATGCTCTTCTGGTCGTCATTGGCAGCATTCTGCCGAAAGGGCACATCTTGACCAAGAGCTTTTACGAGTCCACTAAAATCCTCAGTTCATTGAAGATGACATATGAGAAGATAGATGCTTGTCCAAAGGGATGCATGCTATTTAGAAAAGAACATGCTAAAGAAAACTATTGCATCCACTGCAAATCCTCTAGGTACTTTGAGGTCGACTCTGGTGATGGCACGAAGAGGCAGACTGGGATTCCCCAAAAGATCCTCCGTTATCTTCCATTCTTGCCGAGGCTCCAACGGCTTTTCATGACGGAGGAATCTGCCCAACAGATGCGATGGCCCCTTGAGGGGGAACGATACAAAAAAGACAAGATGATACATCCGTCGGATGGTCAAGCATGGCAGAACTTCGCCAAGAAATATCCTTTGAAAGCGGGCAACCCGAGGAGTGTAGCAGTTGCGATATCAACCGATGGGTTCAATCCATATGGTATGTCAGCTGCAACATACAGTTGTTGGCCTGTGTTTGTTATTCCCCTGAACCTCCCTCCTGGCGTCGTCATGAGATCCGAGAACATGTTTGTGTCGATGATAATCCCAGGGCCGAAGTATCCAGGGAAGAACATGAGTGTGTACCTTGAACCGCTAGTGGATGACTTGCTTGTTGGGTGGAATGATCATGGGGTGCGAACATACGACGCCTCAACAAAGGAGCACTTCGATATGTTTGTCTGGTACCACACATCCCTGCATGACCTACCGGCACGTGCGTTGTTTTGCGGCTGGTGTACACATGGGAAGTGGCCTTGCCCGGTGTGTAGGCAAGCTGTGACTTTCTTCTGGCTGAAGAAGGGAGGCAAGTATTCCTGTTTTGATGAAACCCGAAAGTTCCTTGAAGCGAATCATAAATATAGGAGTGATAAAAAGAACTTCAAGAAAGGTGTTGTTGTCCATACTCCACGTCCACATCTGCCGACCGGCAAAGATACCAAGGCTGAGTTAGAAGCTCTTGTGCCGAACCCCGATGGGAAAGGTTTCGTGGGATACGGGGAGACACACCAGTGGACCCACATTCCATGCTTATGGAAGCTTCCTTACTTTGAAGATCTCGAGCTTCCGCATAACATTGATGTAATGCATACCGAAAAGAATATCAGCGAGGCCCTTTGGAGCACGATTATGGACACTGAGAAGACGAAGGATAACATTAAGGCTAGACTCGATCAACAAGAATGGTGCGATAGGCCACATTTGGACATGCAACCTCCTGGAGTCAAAGGACCTAGGTGGACTAAGCGAAAGGCCCCGTTCTGCCCTTCAAGGCCCGAAAGGAGGGAAATATTCCAGTGGATTGTCGACTGCTTGTTCTTCCCTGATGGGTATGCAGCTAACTGGATGAGGGGAGCAAACACTGGAGACGTTGCGAGTGCATGGGCTCAAGAGTCATGACTATCACGTGTGGCTTGAGCGGATAATGCCGATCATGATTAGAGGCTATGTCGACGAGGAGACTTGGCTAGTGCTAGCGGAGTTGAGCTATTTCTTCCGCCAACTTTGTGCTAAGGAGTTGGACCGTGAAGTGGTCAAGAAGCTAGATAAACAGGCACCCGAGCTGCTTTGCAAGCTAGAGATGCTCCTTCCGCCAGGGTTCTTTAATCCGATGCAACATATGATCTTGCATCTCCCGCAGGAGGCGTTACTGGGGTCCACTGTGCATACCCGTTGGCAGTATGGCCCTGAGAGAGAAAATAAGAAGCTTCGTGACCAATGTGGCAATAAATGCAAGATCGAGCCATCCATAGCCGAGGCAACCCTTAACAAGGAGGTGTCAAACTTCACGACAAAGTACTATGATGAAAACATTCCCACTCAGCACAATCCAATCCTTCGTTACAATGCCGCCAACCCTGATGATGTACCCAAGCTTGGCATCTTCATAGGGCTAGGTGGCACATCAAGAGGCTTGAAGAGGCGCAAGATAACGAATCCCGAATGGGGCTTAATCCACTCATATGTCTTGAAAAGCATGGATGAAGTGAAGCCGTACGTCGAGTAAGTGCTCACTACTTAGTTTTTCACAAACTTTCACTTGTTAGTCTGTGGCTAACACTTCCTCTTTGCATTGCCATAGACAATTCACCCAAAAATATTGGAAGCTAAGAAGGGATCCAACGGAACAGGAAGAAAATGATCTCTTTGTAAACGGTGGTGGTTACGGTTTCATTAACTGGTTCTCGACTTTGGTACCTTTCTATATAACTTTGCTCGTACTACGTACATTATTTGACCACTTCTCCTACTAAATTTTCCTAGTGAACTTGTAGGCAAAAATTGACCCCGAGATGAAACCTGAGTTGAAAAAAATCGCCAAGGGCTTTACCTCACCCGTCAATGCATACGATGCTTATGACGTCAATGGGTATCGCTTCCATACCCATGAGTACACACAACGTCGGGCCAACCGGAAGACAACAAATAGCGGGGTATTATGTGAAGGCTCGGATGGGCTCCATTACTATGGTAGAGTCGAGGGTATATACGAGCTGAATTATGGTTTCGGCAAAGGGCTAAACCCCGTTGTATTCAAGTGCCACTGGTTCGACCCACATCGGGTGAAACGGAAACCTGAAATTGGCTGGGTCGAAGTTGAGCGAAGCTCCATTTATGCGGGAGATGATGTATATATTTTGGCTACCCAGGCCTTTCAAGTATTCTATCTCCCGTACCCGTGCAAAAACCCGAAAAAACGTCTGCAGGGCTGGGATGTTGTGATCACGGTGCCGACGCACAATAGGCCGCCTAAGCCAGACCAGGACGACTACCGTCGCCTTGACCCCTCAACATATGATGGCGAGTTTTTTCAGGAGGAAGGGCTCCCAGGGAAATTCACTATCAACTTACCGACTGATGATGACATGGTCATAGACGGTGAAGAAGACGAGGGTGTTGAGGCGGAAGACACTGTGGATGATGTAGTTGAGGAGGTTCAGAACGCACAAGACTTGACTTTGCTTGATCGGTTCCATGCAGGCCTTGACAAAGATGAGCCAACAAAACCACCTCCAGATTACATGCCTGATTATTGGTGGGAGCTTGATAGCGATGATGAAGCATGTGGCCCGTCGATTGTTCGTGATGATCTCGAAACGGGCTTCTGAAGTACTTACCGACCCTATGTAATAGTGATTTGTAAAACTAGCATATTCGTGAGAACTCTATGTAATGGTGATTGTGAGAACTCTATGTAATGGTGATTGTGAGAACTCTATTTGTGTTTTGTATGTATTTTAATTATTTGCATTCTACGGTTTTTGTAAGAAATCTATGCCATGTTGTATTTCTAATTATTTGCTTTACTTATTTTGTCTACATCATTTGATATAATCATGTGTACTAATGAAGATACTATTTTTTGTGAATGCAGGTGATTCCAACATGCCAGGAGGGGGGCGCAAAGGAGGAGGAAGAAAGAGGCCCTCGAAGAAAGTTAGGGGCATGTCGACCATTCTCTCGAAGGCTCCACTTCAGGCTCCACTTCCCTCAGACTCCACTTCAGGCTCCACACGGTCTCCTAGTCCTCCACCACCTCTGAAGCGTCAGAGGGCTAGACGGCCATCCACTCCTCCCCCAGTCGAGGAGCAGGTGGAGGAGGAGGAGGACGAGGAGGGGGATGAGGATGAGGAGGGGGATGGGGAGGGGGATGAGGAGGACGAGGAGGAGGCAGGGGAGGAGTACAAATTTTGACAATCTTATTTTTTGACAACTTTTCATCACTATTTTCTCATAGCTTTTTTGTTTTTTCATTGTGCAGCTCTTTCGTGTACAAGGAAGGCTACAGAGTGCGCACCTACTCGAGCATCCTTGGATGCATTGTAAGAAAGCACTGGCCTGGGTTTGTGACCATGCCTAATGGTTGCAAGGAGGTAGCTTGGACTTGGAGCCACTACGCGCACGCACCTGATCCGGAGGCCACACACACGAGGAGGCTCAAGAACTGCCAGAGTAGGGTGATCCGTGAATTTTGGGTAAGTTAAGTTGACTTCTCTAAGCCGGGGAATTTTTTCACCATCCTGTCTCATGTGCATAAGGATAAAAAATATAAGCAATTCTCTTGTGTAGGACACTCTAAGAAGCAACATCACCTAAGGAATTAGTGGCAGAAGTTTCTATCTATCTAGTTGTTTGAATTCAATGCTAGAAATTTATATCGATAATTACCTCAAAAGCATTGTGACTTTTGAGATCTATATGACCGAGGCATTTTTGCTGCTAATCAAGGGTAGGAAGCAGAAGCTGACACCTGACTAGCTATACTGTTTTTAATCACCATGCCTAGTTAGAAAAAAATGTCCCAGTCTACTCGCTTGCAGGCCCAATTTGCATTTTAACCGCCTAGCTATACTGTTTTTAATCACTTAATTGGTCAGCACTTGTTAACCTTGAGAGTTTAAAATTTTAAAGCCACGAATGATTCAAGGTATTGAAAGTAACTACATATAACTTATAGCTAACCAGGTCAGTAAGTTATTTGGTTAGCACTTGGCATTTATCAACAGATTTGTTATGATGCTATCCTTGAAAGTTAAAATGAAATAGTATCAAGTTACTATTTTGCATCCTTGTAGACCTACTTTACTATGGACCCCGATTCTAAGCGCGATGATTGCATAAAAGTGGCTGGCAACATAGCGCGGAAGAAAGTGACTGATGCGCACTATGAGGGGCGTGTTTTGTCCATCCGCAATTGGTATGCTGAGAAACGCAAGCTCCGGATGCGGAAGGAGCAAGCCCGAGAAATCGTGAACTTCCAGCCGTGGCAGTACTTGCAGGTACTTTCATTTCCGCCTTACCGACTTGGTGACTTGGTGACCGCCGGACATTTTTCACTAATATGTGTATTTTGTGCATATGCAGTGCCCTCCTCCGTATGTAGGTCACGCTAGACCGCAAGTCTGGCACGCGATGGTTCGTCACTACACAAGCGCCGCGTACAAGAGGAAGCACGAAGAACAAAAGCTAAAGAGAGCCGAGATGGGAGGCGGATCACACACGCAAGGCAGCGTCCCCCTCGCCATATGCAAGCAGAAAAAGGTGAGAAAATGCATTCTCTTCACCATCATTCATTGGTTCAGGTACAATGTGGAGATCATATCTTTTTTTCCTTTGTCTAGCTCATGTTAACTGACCTTTCACACTATGTATACTTCTAAAATCTTGGGCTCGATTTTTTGAGCACTATTATGTGCAGCACTATTATGCTCGAATAAGTTTTAAAAAAAATGCACAGGCCATCAGAGTCGAACCTGACTAAAGAAAATGCACATGCCATCAGAGTCGAAACTGACTGAAGAAAATGCACAGGCCATCTGATTGTAGTGCTGATGGGTCTAGCAACCATTCTGAACTGTAAAACTGGGGTTTTTCTCACAGGAATTGACAAACATTTTTCCCCCTATAATAAGCACCAAACTGCATTTCTGTAAGGATTAGTGGCATCTTCCATACTGAACCAGATTATACTAACCATGAGGTGTACATCACTGGAACACATAGTCCCATCTCAGGTGCCAACAAAATTTTAGCTAATGTTTCTACATATTAATAGGTAGATGCATTAGTTAATCTGTAATTGTTACCTTGATCATCATGTTGTTCCTTATTCCGCAAATGCGCCCCTATTCATGTATCATTGTGCTATCTTTTGCAGGAAAAAGAGACAGGCGTGAAGTCCTCGTTATTCAAGATCTGGGGCGACCACCGCAAGAAGACGGACAAAAAAGACGGGATGGTGAAGTGGGTTAGCAAGATCGCCGAAGCCAAGGACAAGAAGTACCGGTCCAAGTTTGCCCAGACTCATGGCGACGAGGCGAACCCCGAGACCGAGCCATTTGACCCCGAGGTTGCCATGCGTGCGGGAGAGGGCAAGAAGCATGGTCGCTTGTTTGTCTGTGATGGGGCCGTTGATCCCAAGACCATCCCGTCTTTGAGACAAATCAAAGGTGGCAACACGAGCTCCTCGCCTGCTGTAGAGCCCCGCCCGACACCGTCGTCTATAGCCATTGACGCGATCCGGGTATGTTCTTCTTCCTTGGTCACCTACACTTCATTTTTTTTTCTATTGCAACATCCATGACCTTCCGATGACATAGGCTGAATTGGAGGCTGAGAAGGCACAGAGGGAGCAGGCCGAGGCCCTCCTTACTCAGAACCAGCAGCAGATGGCGATGCAGCAGCAGATGATGCTGTGGATGACACGGAAGCTCAGTGCCCACGATGCCCACTTATCGGTGAGTTCTTGCTCATAAAACCTAAGACTTACACATGTATATACGCTGATCTCTGTTGTATTATACCCACAATTTTCTCAGCACAAAACCATTAGACTCAATCACCACACGCATAAAAGGGATGAATATGCACATATATCCACTTATGTGAACTGGATCTGGAATTTCTTTGCTTGTTTTATTCTTATGCAAGCAAGTTATTTTGGATACTCTTTCAAATCCAGCACAGAAAAGAATTAAACTGATTCAATTCCAGAAAAATAAAGTATTTAGACAAATAAAATGGTAGTAGAAGCATGTACAGACTAATCAATTAAGTAACCAGCTAGTAGCTCTGAGTTTATTTGCTGTTTCAAGCCTTGAACTCTAGCTGGTAGGTTGGGAAGTGTACTATGAGTACTATTTTTTGTGTGGAGATGCTCATACCTTGATCAGCTGGTGCATATGTGCTACACAGAATGTTGTTTCCAACCAGGTTCACAGTATCATCTCTTGATTTGCAGGCCTCTATGCCGAGTGGCACCACTCTGCCTACTGATCCACCTCCTTTTGACATCAACACATGGGTAAGTTATATCCAATAAACTTGCTGCCCTTGATTATTATCTATAAAAAATAATCGGAAACCTGATTGCAACTGAGTTTGTGCCATATTCATGTGTATTGGAGTCTACTTTGTGTATTGGCTTGTGTTAGCTGACTATTCATGTTTCTATCTTGTAGCTACATGCCTCGGGTGGATCCAACAACATTGAGCTCCATGGGCCATCCACTCATGATGGGAATGACAACTTGATGACGCCGCCTACAGGGGGACAACCTAGCTTCAACAACCTTGGCATCGTCCGCCGGCTTTGAAACCTCAACATGAAGAATGAACTCTTAAATCTTCGGGTGTTGGGCAATGTGTCAATGTATTATGAATCTATGCACTTGTTATGCACTATTTGTGGTTATGGAACATGTATGATGCACTAATTGTGGTTGTGAAACTTGTATTATGCACCATTTGTCAATGTATTATAAATCTATGTTGGCTTTGATGCAAATATGTTGCTGTGGTGCCACTGCTGTTGGATTAGATGCAATTCTATCAATATCTCTATTTTAATTGCAGGGATTCCTGTAAACAAATGCAAAAGAAAAAAATAAGTGGCCTATGCCGTGTGCCAGCACACGGCAAACAAACCAAATGGCCTATGCCGTGTGCCAGCACACGGCAAAGAGGCCACGCGTCGCCTACCTGTGCATCTGGGAGGGGCTTTGCCGTGAGTCTTTATCCAGGACGCACACGGCACAGACAAATGCACGGCGAAACAACGGCTCACGGCGAAAAGTGCCGCACGGTGAAGAGAAAGCACACGGCATAGACAGCCGCACGGCGAAGCAAAGGCTCACGGCGAAACAGCGGCGCACGGCAAATGTCAAAACAAGGGCGCACGGCGAAGACTTCGCTCACGGCAGACTGCGCCTCGGACCTACCGTCTGGTTCCGTCGACGTTGGGGCCGTCGTTAGGTGCTTTACTTTGCCGTGGAGCTCAGCACGGCACACGGCAGAAATGTTTCCGTGCGGGTCTGCCTATGCGCACGGCAAAGATTCATTGCCGTGGCCTTCTCTGCCGTGTGTGCTTTGCCGTGCGCTTACACACGGCAAAGTGTTTGCCGTGCGGGTGTAGGTATTTGCCGTGGGTCCTTGGCACACGGCAGAGTCCAGATTTCCGGTAGTGAATGGCGGGAGAAGGCGATCCTGGCGGCCATGCCACACGGTCCGTCTCAACGCAACTTCGATGAGCTGGTCCGTGATGTGCTCTTGGCCAAGAACTAGATCTTTCCATGTACAATTTTTTTCAAAATGTCTCCATTAGACGATTGTTATGGAGTACTCTACCTGGTATCGGTGACGTTTCAGTTGCAAATGCAGCTATTTGGATGTGGTAACTGTTAGATGTATATATCTGTATACTGTAGTTTCCTCATATGTTCTCATATGTTAGAGGACTTCCTGCATATTTGCACCTATACATATACTATATATTGTGGTCTTTGGTCCCCTGGTAATACATCAAGTATATTGCCCTAACATGGTATCAGAGCAAAATTTGGTCCTCTAATCCCGTGCTCCTCTTCCCGGCCATAGTTGCCGCTCCCGGCCGCCGTTCCCGGCCGCTCCTCCGGCCGCCGGCCCTCCAGCGCCGCTCTCCTCCTCCGGCCGCCGCCCTCCACTTCCCGGCAACCGTTCTGCCCCGTGCGCTTCCCTGCAGCCCGCGGCTTGCCGCCGGCCGCCTGCTCCGGCCGTCGCCGCTCCGCCGCTGGCCATCTCCCCCGGCCAGCCCTCTCCCGCCGCCGGCCGCTGCTGCCTGCCCGCCCGCCTCCGCTTCTGCTTTTCCGCCGCGCCGAGTCCTGCAGAAACTCTCGCTCGGGCTTGGTTCGATCTGATCTGAGAAAAAAAAGAGAAAAGAGCTATGTCTTCCTCATCGGGTTATGTTGCGATTCCTCGCTGCCCGGTGCTTTTCGATGGCGCGAATTATCCTGATTTCGCTGTCTTCATGCGCGGTCTTCATCTTTGGGGTACTTTCTGGCGAGGTCTCCTGCCCGCCGCGCCCCGTTGCTCCTACGGCGCCTGTTGCACCGACGCCCGTTGCCCTTGCCCCTGATGCTACTTAGGCGGATAAGGATGCAACCACGAGTGCTGATGATACTGCTCTGGCTGATTATGACCGGAAGGCCCAGGACCACTCTACTGCCATTGCGACTTACCGGCTGGATCTGACTGACTACACTTAGTTGATAGATGAGGATACTCGTGCTGCTGCTGTTCTTACCTCCAGTGTTCTGCCTCAGTATGCTGTTGAGTTCATGGGTCTTCCCACTGCTGCTGTTCAGTGGGCTTTTCTTTGTCAGCGCTATCAGCCGTCTGGGGATGCTCTTTACCTATATGTGGTCCGCCAGGAGCATGCCCTTCAGCAGGGTGATTCTACTATTGATGAGTTCTACACTCAGAGTGCTGCTATTTGGCGTCAGCTTGATTCTCTTCGTGAAGCTGTGTGTGTCACCTGTCCCTGCTGTCTGACTGTGCGCGCGGATCTGGAGTTTCAGCGCGTTTTTGAGTTCTTGTCGCGGCTCCGTAAGGAGTTTGAGCCGCGCCGTGCACAGTTGCTTGCCCGTGGTCGTGTTCCGCTGGAACTGGCTGAGCTTCGTGCTGAGGAGACTCGTCTTCGTGGTGCTGACCTTCTTGAGGTTCCCTCTATACTTGCTGCTTGTGGCCCTCTTGTGCCGTCTGCTCGTGGACCTCCTACGCCGCCGGCTTTGTTGTGGTCTCCAGCACCACCGATACTCTCTACTCCTCCAGTCCAGGGCCAGAGTCAGCCTCAGCAGCCTCGTGGTATGACAGCACCTCCCTGCACCTACTGTGGCAGGTCTGGCCACACTGTCTCTAGTTGCTGGCAGAGGGATCCCAGCTTACGTCAGCGGCACTATTCTCGTCGGCAGACTGGTTCTTCAGGATATTCTGCTGTTGCCCTATCTGATCAGGACATTATCCGTGGTCTTCGTGGTCTGCTCGCTGCTACAGGCTCTTCCTCGATGGGTACTGCTGGTTCTTGTTGGAGATATGCCCAAGAGGCAATAATAAAGTGGTTATTATAATATATATTTGTGTTTATGATAAATGTTTGCATACCATGCTATAATTGTATTAACCGAAACATTGATACATGTGTGTTATGTAAACAACAAGGAGTCCCTAGTAAGCCTCTTGTATAACTAGCTTGTTGATTAATAGATGATTATGGTTTCGTGATCATGAACATTGGATGTTATTAATAACAAGGTTATGTCATTGGATGAATGATATAATGGACATACACCCAAATAAGCGTAGCATAAGATCACGTCATTAAGTTCAATTTGCTATAAGCTTTCGATACATAGTTACCTAGTCCTTCGACCATGAGATCATCTAAATCACTTATACCGGAAGGGTACTTTGATTACATCAAACGCCACTGCGTAAATGGGTGGTCATAAAGGTGGGATTAAGTATTTGGAAAGTATGAGTTGAGGCATATGGATCAAGAGTGGGATTTGTCCATCCTGATGACGGATAGATATACTCTGGGCCCTCTCAGTGGAATATCGTCTGATTATCTTGCAAGCATGTGAATAGTTCACAAGAGATGATATACCACGGTATGAGTAAAGAGTACTTGTCAGTGACAAGGTTGAACAAGGTATGGAGATACCGATGATCAAACCTCGGACAAGTAAAATATCGCGTGACAAAGGGAATAGTTATCGTATGTAAATGGTTCAATCGATCACTAAGTTATCGTTGAATGTGTGGGAGCCATTATGGATCTCCAGATCCCGCTATTGGTTATTGGTCGAAGAAGAGTCTCGACCATGTCTGCATAGTTCACGAACCGTAGGGTGACACACTTAAGGTTTGATGTCGTTTTAAGTAGATATGGAATATGGAATGGAGTTCGAATGTTTGTTCAGAGTCTCGGATGGGATCCAGGACATCACGAGGAGGTCCGGAATGGTCCGTAGAATAAGATTCATATATAGGAAGTCACTTTCCAAGTTTGGAAATGATCCGGTGCATTTATTGATGGCGCTAGAATGTTCTAGAACTTTCCGGAAGAAATCACCATGGAAGGTGGAGTTCCGGTTGGACTCCACCAACCCCAACCAGCCAACCAAGTGGGAGGGTGGAGTCCATGGAGGACTGATACGTCCAAAACGTATCCACTTTCCCGAACACTTTTGCTATTGTTTTGCCTCTAATTTGTGTATTTTGGATACAACTAACACGGACTAACGCTGTTTTCAGCAGAATTGCCCTGGTGTCTTATTTTTGTGCAAAAAATCAACTTTCAGGAAAATCCCCGGAAATAATTGCAATGGGCCTATTTTCACAGAAGACTTACGGAGCCAGAAGACAAGACGGAGGAGGGCCACGAGGTGCGCACACCACATGGCGGCGCGGTGGGCCCCTGGGCCGCGCCGCCATATGGTGACGCCGCCTCAGCCAGCCCCCGACGCTACCCTCTGGACTACTTAAAGCCCTTGACCTAAAAACGCACGGGGGTTCGACCAATTTGCCAGAAGACATCCAGAACTCCGCCGCCATCAAAAACTCTACTTTCGGGATCAGAAACTCCGTTCTGGCACCCTGCCGGGACGGGGAATTGGAAGAGATCATTACCATCATCGCCACCGACGCCTCTCCATCGACCATCCATGCTTCCCCCATCCATGTGTGAGTGAATCCCCGATGTAGGCTGAAGGGGATGGTAGGGATTGGATGAGATTGTTCATGTAATAGCCATAAGATTGTTAGGGCATGGTGCCTAGTATCCGTTGTTGGTACTTTTATGATATTGTTGCAACTTGTTATGCTTAATGCTTGTCACTAGGGCCTGAGTGCCATGATTTCAGATCTGAACATGTTATTGATTCACGATGATATTCATTGTTTTATGATCTTACCCGCAAGTTGTATACACATATTGCTGTCCGGAACCCGAGGCCCCAAAGTGACAGAAATTGGGACAACCGGAGGGGAAGGCTGTGATATGAGGATGACATGTGTTCACGGAGTGTTAATACTTTGCTCCGGTACTCTATTAAAAGGAGTACCTTAATTAACAGTAGTTTCCCTAGAGGCCCGGCTGCCACCGGCTGGTAGGACAAAACATGCTGTGCAAGTTTCTCATTGCGAGCACGTACGACTATATACGGAACACATGCCTATTGTTATTTAGTACTTAGATACTGTTTTATTATTATCTGCAAATGCCTTGTTTTGATTATTACATGAGTTATCTTATCCATGCAGCGCCCGTTCATCCATCCCTATGCCTACAATATTTTAATCCCGTTGTTTACTATAATCACCACTGCTGTCTTTGTTACACCGCTGCTTATATTTCACTACTGCTACTGCTATAAAACTGTTGCTACTGATAAACTCTTGCAAGCAAGTCTGTTTCCAGGTGCAGCTGAATTAACAACTCCGCTGTGAAGGCTTACAAATATTCTTTGGCTCCCTGATACGTCTCCAACGTATCGATAATTTCTTATGTTCCATGCCACATTATTGATGTTATCTACATGCTTTATGCACACTTTATGTCATATTCGTGCATTTTGTGGAACTAACCTATTAACAAGATGCCGAAAGGCCGATTCTGTTGTTCTGCTGTTTTTGGTTCCGGAAAGGCTGTTCGGGCAATATTCTCGGAATTGGACGAAATCAACGCCAAACCTCCTATTTTTCCCGGAAGGCTCAGAACACCGAAGAAGAGTCGGAGAGGGGCCAGGGGGGCCCCACACCATAGGGCCACGCGGGCTGGCCTCTGGCCGCGCCGGCCTAGGGTGAGGCCACCCTGTCGACCCTCCTGCGCCGCCTCTTCGCCTATATAACCCCTTTCGACCTAAAAACACAGCACCAATTGACGAAACTCCAGAAAGACTCCAGGGGCGCCGCCACCGTCACGAAACTCCAATTCGGGGGACGGAACTCGTTCCGGCACCTGCCGGAGCGGGGAAGTGCCCCGGAAGGCTTCTCCATCGACACCGCTGCCATCTCCATCGACACCGCTGCCATCTCCACCGCCATCTTCATCACCGCTGCTGCTCCCATGAGGAGGGAGTAGTTCTCCATCGAGGCTCGGGGCTGTGCCGGTAGCTATGTGGTTCATCTCTCTTCCATGTACTTCAATACAATGATCTCATTGAGATTCATATGAGTTTGTATCACAATTTATCTATGTGCTACTCTAGTGATGTGTTATTAAAGTAGTTTTATTCCTCCCGCATGTGTGCAAGGGTGACAAGTGCGTGCACCGTGTTAGTACTTGGTTTATGCTATGATTATGATCTCTTGTAGATTATGAAGTTAACTATTGCTATGATAATATTGATGTGATCTATTCCTCCTACATATGCATGAAGGTGACAGGTGTGCATGCTATGCTAGTACTTGGTTTAGTCTGTTGATCTATCTTACACTAAAGGTTACTAAAACATGAGCATTATTGTGGAGCTTGTTAACTCCGGCATTGAGGGTTCGTGTAATCCTACGCAATGTGTTCATCATCCAACAAAAGTGTAGAGTATGCATTTATCTATTACGTTATGTGATCAATGTTGAGAGTGTCCACTAGTGAAAGTGTAATCCCTAGGCCTTGTTCCTAAATACTGCTGAGTTACCACTACTTGTTTCTTGTTTTCTTGTGTTACCACTGCTGCAATACCACCACCATCAATTACGCGCCAAACACTTTTCTGGCACCGTTGCTACTGCTCATACTTATTCATACCACCTGTATTTCACTATCTCTTCGCCGAACTAGTGCACCTATTAGGTGTGTTTGGGGACACAAGAGACTTCTTGCTTTGTGGTTGCAGGGTTGCATGAGAGGGATATCTTTGACCTCTTCCTCCCTGAGTTCGATAAACCTTGGGTATCCACTTAAGGGAAACTTGCTGCTGTTCTACAAACCTCTGGCTCTTGGAGGCCCAACACTGTCTACAGGAAAGGAGGGGGAACATAGACATCAAGCACTTTTCTGGCGCCGTTGCCGGGGAGGAAAGGTAAAAAGGCACTCATACTACGGTCCCAGGTAAAGTATTTTTCCGGCGCCGTTGTGTGTGTGCTCAAAGCTATTTCCTTTAGATCCTGCAATTGCATCTTTTTGTTTCTTGTTTACACTAGTTAGGCATAATGGAAAACAACAAAAAATTTAGTGAGCTTTTTAATCTTTTTCCTGATTTAGAATTGTTTGATGCGAAAATTAAAAAACCTATGGAACCTTATTTGCATGTTAGTAGCGATGTTATTAGTATGAATGCAATTACTGCTAATGCTATGAAGAAGTCTAAGCTTGGGGAAGCTAGTTTTTGTGGTCTTTTTAGCTTCCCATCTTTAGGGAGAAAATTTGTTCGATAATGCTTTATCTCCCATATGCGATAACTCTAATAATGCTTCGATATTTTAAATCCACCTGCTGAAAGTATTCCGTATAAAATACCCATGAAAATTATTGAACGTGTTATGGACAACCACTATAAAGGGGATGGAGCTGTCCATCCTAGAGATCATTTACTTGTTTTTTGCACGAATTATGTGGGTTATTCAAGTGTGCAGGTATCTCTATGGATGAAGTGAGGAAGAAGCTATTCTCTGTCTCGTCGTCCGGTAAAGCAGCGCATTGGTATAAATTGTTGGAGAATAGGCATTCTCTTGGTTGGGAGGAAATTGCATCTCTCTTTTATTCTAAATTTTATCCTCCGCATGAAGTGCATATTGATAGGAATTATATTTATAACTTTTATCCTCGTGATGGAGAGAGTATTTCTCAAGCGTGGGGGAGATTGAAATCACTAATGCTCAAATGTCCCATTCATGAGCTCCCCCGTAATGTTATTGTTAACAATTTTTATGCGAGGCTTTCGGGACAACACAAGGACTATACGGACGCGTGTTCGGAGGGATCTTTCACAAGCAAGGAGGTTGAAGCTAGGTGGGACCTCCTTGATCGGATTGAGGACAACGCTGAAGGATGGGAGAACAATGAAGGTAAAGAGTCAGGTATAAATTATGATTATGAATGCATTGAAGCTTTTATGGATACCGATGAATTTTGAAATATGAGTGCTACTTATGGTCTTGACTCTCAAGTTGCTGCAAATCTTTATAAAGCCTTTGCTTCTCATTTCGAATTGCCTAAAAATAATTTTGATAAGTATCATGAACCTTTTAAAGAGGCTTGCATGAAGAATGAAATTGTTGTTAATTATTGCAATAAGCATGCTCAAACTCCTAAGAATGCTATTTCCTATAAGCATGTTAATTTTTGTGGAATACATAGACCTTGTGGAATTAATCAAATCAAAGATGAATATTGCATCCATCATGCTAATGAAAAAACTAGAAAGTGGTTTAGGGCTCTAGATGATCTTGGTAAAAAAGTTTGTGCCCTCTATCCTTTTATTTGTGAAGTTTGCCATGAAGTGGGTCATTTTAATTTTCAATGTTCCTCCAGTGATATTTAGAACCCAATGAGTGCTGCAAATTTGTATTGTGATGATGAAATTACTCCTAATCGAGCATGATGAACTTACTTTATTTTTGGGGTGTGAAGAGCTGTCGAGAAAAATCTCTTTGTTACATATGAGTGATCTTGATATTGATGATGTCCTGCATGGGTGTTTTTCTTATTGCATTGATAATAGCTATACAAATACTTACATACAAAATATTTTAGAAGATGACACCTTGCCAAAATATGATAGGACCGCTGTGTGTTTTCAACTAATTAATGAAAAGGAGGGATCCTCCCAAGTTTCTTCTATTGTTTCTGAAAGTAAATCAGGTTATGCGGACAAGCCACCCTTCAAGCCTCTCCCTCCTGAAGAAGGGAATGATGAGAAGGAAGAGAAGGAGAAGAAGGAGGGAACGTAGAAGAAGAAGAAGAAGAAGAAGAAGGAGAATAAAAAGAAAGAGGTAACATCATATCCCCGCGTATATGAGATAACAATAGGCAACCGTAAGTATGTTGCTCCTAATGATTATTGTGATAATGAATCTGAATATGATGATCTTCCTATGCCCTTTACATACATTAGCAATCATGATTTGAATGAGCACACTACTCTTGATATTGCAAATCTCTGGGAAATTAATTCTGAAAATGATGACAATGTGCCTCCGATCCCTAATGATTATTATAAAGAATGCTATGATATAGGTTTTAACTATCCTTATGAAACTTTTCATAGTCATGATTGGGTTACTAAAAACAATTCCCTTAATAGACAACTTGTTTACCATGTTCAAATTCTTGATAATAATCTTGCTCCAATTACTATTAATGAGAATAACTCTTCTTACGCCAAATTTAATGATACTTCTATGCATATGAACCATGATAAGAATGGTTTAAGTGATGGGTATATTGTGGATTTCATCAATGATGCTACTGAAAGTTATTATGAGAGAGGGAAATATGGTCGTATGCATCTTAATAATATTAAGTTTCCCCTCTTTATGTTGAGAATCTTGAAGTTACTCGTGTTTTATCCTCTTATGCTTGTCACTTTGTTCTTCATGAATTCATTTGTGTACAAGATTCCTCTTCATAGGAAGCATGTTAGACTTAAATTTGTTTTGAATTTGCCTCTTGAAGCTCTCTCTTGCTTCAAATACTATTTCCCGCGAATGGATTATTAAAGCTGCTCGAGCCCATCTTAATGGCTAAAAAGAAAGAACTTCTTGGGAGATAACCCATGTGTTATTTTGCTACAGTACTTTGTTTTATATTTGTGTCTTGGAAGTTGTTTACTACTGTAGCAACCTCTCTTTATCTTAGTTTTGTGTTTTGTTGTGCCAAGATAAGCCGTTGATAGAAAAGTAAGTACTAGATTTGGATTACTGCGCAGTTCCAGATTTCTTTGCTGTCACGAATCTGGGCCTAATTCTCTGTAGGTAACTCAGAAAATTATGCCAATTTACGTGAGTGATCCTCCGATATGTACGCAACTTTCATTCAATTTGAGCATTTTCGTTTGAGCAAGTCTGGTGGCCTAATAAAATCCATCTTTACGGACTGTTCTGTTTTGACAGATTCTGCCTTTTATTTCGCATTGCCTCTTTTGCTATGTTGGATGAATTTCTTTGATCCATTAATGTCCAAGTAGCTTTATGCAATGTCCAGAAGTGTTAAGAATGATTGTGTCACCTCTGAACATGTTAATTTTTATTGTCCACTAACCCTCTAATGAGTTGTTTCGAGTTTGGTGTGGAGGAAGTTTTCAAGGGTCAAGAGAGGAGGATGATATACTACGATCAAGAAGAGTGAAAGCTCTAAGCTTGGGGATGCCCCGGTGGTTCATCCCTGCATATATCAAGAAGACTCAAGCGTCTAAGCTTGGGGATGCCCAAGGCATCCCCTTCTTCATCGACAACATTATCGAGTTCCTCCCACTGAAACTATATTTTTATTCCATCACATCTTATGTGCTTTACTTGGAGCGTCCGTGTGCTTTTGTTTTTGTTTTTTGTTTGAATAAATTGGATTACATCATGCTTGTGTGGGAGAGAGACACGCTCCGCTGGTTCATATGAACACATGTGTTCTTAGCTCATAATATTCATGGCGAAGTTTCCTCTTCGTTAAATTGTTATATGGTTGGAATTGGAAAATGCTACATGTAGTAATTGCTATAATGTCTTGGGTAATGTGATACTTGGCAATTGTTGTGCGCATGTTTAAGCTCTTGCATCATATACCTTACACCTATTAGTGAAGAAATACATAGAGCTTGTTAAAATTTGGTTTGCATGAGTGGTTTCTCTAGAGTCTAGATATTTTCTAGTAAGATGTTTGAACAACAAGGAAGACGATGTATAGTTTTATAATGCTTGTAATATGTCTTTTATGTGAGTTTTGATGTACTAGTTCGTGCTTGTGTTTGCTTCAAACAACCTTGCTAGCCTAAACCTTGCATCGAGAGGGAATACTTCTCATGCATCCAAATCCTGAGCCAAACAACACTATGCCATTTGTGTCCACCATACCTACCTACTACATGGTATTTTTCTGCCATTCCAAAGTAAATTGCTTGAGTGCTACCTTTAAAATTCCATCATTCACCTTTGCAATATATAGCTCATGGGACAAATAGCTTAAAAACTATTGTGGTATTGAATATGTACTTATGCACTTTATCTCTTATTAAGTTGCTTGTTGTGCGATAACCATGTTCACTGGGGACGCCATCAACTACTCTTTGTTGAATTTCATGTGAGTTGCTATGCATGTTCGTCTTGTCTGAAGTAAGAGCGATCTACCACCTTATGTTTAAGCATGCATATTGTTAGAGAAGAACATTGGGCCGCTAACTAAAGCCATGATTCATGGTGGAAGTTTCAGTTTTGGACATATATCCTCAATCTCATATGAGAAAATTACTAATTGTTGTTACATGCTTATGCATAAAAGAGGAGTCCATTATCTGTTGTCTATGTTGTCCCGGTATGGATGTCTAAGTTGAGAATAATCAATAGCGAGAAATCCGATGCGAGCTTTCTCCTTAGACCTTTGTACAGGCGGCATAGAAGTACCCCATTGTGACACTTGGTTAAAACATGTGCATTGTGATGATCCGGTAGTCCAAGCTGATTAGGACAAGGTGCGGACACTATTAGTATACTATGCATGAGGCTTGCAACTCGTAAGATATAATTTACATGATACATATGCTTTATTACTACCGTTGACAAAATTGTTTCATGTTTTCAAAATAAAAGCTCTAGCACAAATATAGCAATCGATGCTTTCCTCTTTGAAGGACCATTCTTTTACTTTTATGTTGAGTCAGTTCACCTATTTCTCTCCACCTCAAGAAGCAAACACTTGTGTGAACTTTGCATTGATTCTTACATATTTGCATATTGCATTTGTTATATTGCTTTGCATTGACAATTATCCATGAGATATACATGTTACAAGTTGAAAGCAACCGCTGAAACTTAATCTTCCATTATGTTGCTTCAATACCTTTTACTAAGAATTTATTGCTTTATGAGTAACTCTTATGCAAGACTTATTGATGCTTGTCTTGAAAGTGCTATTCATGAAAAGTCTTTGCTATATGATTCACTTGTTTACTCATGTCATATACATTGTTTTGATCGCTTCATTCACTACATATGCTTTACAAATAGTATGATCAAGGTTATGATGGCATGTCACTCCAGAAATTATCTTTGTTATCGTTTTACCTGCTCGGGACGAGCAGTAACTAAGCTTGGGGATGCCGATACGTCTCCAACGTATCGATAATTTCTTATGTTCCATGCCACATTATTGATGTTATCTACATGCTTTATGCACACTTTATGTCATATTCGTGCATTTTGTGGAACTAACCTATT